>NW_024424119.1:3066910-3264152 GCF_017311325.1 Ursus maritimus
AAAATGAACTTGTGGGACTTCATCAAGATAAAAAGCTTCTGCACAGCCAAGGAAACAGTCAAAAAAACTAAGAGGCAGCCCACAGAATGGGAGAAGATATTTGCAAATGACACTACAGATAAAAGACTAGTATCCAAGATCTACAAAGAACTTCTCAAACTCAGTATATGGGAAACAAATAATCAAATCAAAAAATAGGCAGAAGATAGGAACAGATACTTTTCCAATGAAGACATAAAAATGGCTAACAGACACATGAAAAAAATGTTCAAAATCATTAGCCATCAGGGAAATTCAAATCAAAACCACCTTGAGATAGCACCTTACACCAGTTAGAATGGCAAAAATGGACAAGGCAGGAAACAACAAATGTTGGAGAGGATGTGGAGAAAGGGGATCCCTCTTACACTGTTGGTGGAATGCAAGTTGGTACAGCCACTTTGGAAAGCAGTGTGGAGGTCCCTTAAAAGTTAAAAATTGAGCTACTCTATGATCCAGTAATTGCACTACTGGGTATTTACCCCAAAGATACAGATGTAGTGAAGAGAGGGGCCATATACACCCCCAGTGTTCATAGCAGTATTGTCCACAATAGATAAATCATGGAAGGAGCCAAGATGCCCTTCAACAGATGACTGGATTAAGAAGATGTGGTCCAGGAGCGCCTGGGTGGCACAGCGGTTAAGCGTCTGCCTTCGGCTCAGGGCGTGATCCCGGCGTTCTGGGATCGAGCCCCACGTCAGGCTCCTCCGCTATGAGCCTGCTTCTTCCTCTCCCACTCCCCCTGCTTGTGTTCCCTCTCTCGCTGGCTGTCTCTATCTCTGTCGAATAAATAAATAAATAAAATCTTAAAAAAAAAAAAGATGTGGCCCATATACAATGGAATATTAGTCATCCATCAGAAAGAATGATTACACAACATTTGCAGCAACATGGACAGGACTGGAGAAGATTATGCTAAGTAAAATAAGTCAAGTAGAGAAAGACAATTATCATATGGTTTCACTCATTTATGGAGCATAAGAAATAGCAGGAAGATCGGTAGGAGAAGGAAGGGAAGAATGAAAGGGGGGTAAACATAAGGGGGAATGAACCATGATAGACTTGGACTTGGGAAACAAACGAGAGGGCTTCAGAGGGGAGGGAGTTGGGGGCAGCAGCCGGTGATGGGTATTAAGGAGGCACATGCTGGCTGGCACTGGGTGTTATACAAATAATGAATCATGGAACATTGCATCAAAAACTGGGGATGTACTGTATGGTGACTAATATAACAAAATAAAAATTATATTAAAAAAGAGGAAGCTCTCTTGGGGTGGGTGGGGTGGGTAGAGCTTAGACAAAGACCCCAGGTGAAAATCCTAAAATGTCTTATTTTGGTTTTTGTTTGTTTGTTTGTTCGATCTCTAGGCCCAGCACAGTGTATACTGAATGAAAATTCTGTTTAATATTTCCCTTAGTTCTCTCCTGTTAGTCCCCATTTCCTATCCCTTTCCCCTTTCCCCACCCCTCCCTTCTCATCTATTCTCATTCTGTTGAGAGAGTCCCATACCTCTTGGTTGAGCTTGGCCAAGGTTTGAGAAGAATAAAGCATAGAGCCTATGCCAACAAGTTCAACCATTAGGTATTTTCTCATACTTCAAAGAACTGGGATGCTTCCAATTGTCCTTAAAAATGAAAGTTAAATTGGTTTATACATGAACACACAAAGACTTCTGCTCTATAAGGCAATCTGCAAGACTGTGTACTGAGTTAAAAATAGAATTTCATCTACACAACGGTAAGTCCTTTTAATAAACATTAATATCAGGAAGTAATTCATCCTGTGCTTTTTACTTGGCATTCAATCTAGGCCAAGTCCAAACTAGAGATCATAAGAATGTGTATCTCAGGATAAAATGAACCAAGACTGTTGGAGTTGGAAAGGATCTTGGAGACTATTTAGTCAAATACTTCGACTTTATGGATGAGTAAGCTGAAGCCCAGGAAGGTTACCTGGCTTGTCAAAACTCCTCCAGCTTGTATATTTTGATGCCACTCTTTCCCATAAAGAATATGAGAAAAAACTACAGTAGAATGAAAAAATATATAGACAACAGCCTGTGTTAGTGAATTTGGCCTTAATGACTGAACCATTATGAGTAACTCTTCAGAAGTACTTCTCAGAAGTACTAAGTTTTATAAATATGCTAGATGGCAGGGCTAGTTTACTCAAGGATGTAACATGCTTACATGTTTTAAATTCAGGGCTCAGAAGAGGGTTCCATGTTCCCAACTGAACTCTGAGATTTCTTTATCAGGCAACATCAATTTTATTCCATAATTAAGGGCTTAAGATAAAAATATCCTTGGAATGATTCCTTTTGTCTTTCCCTTCTTGAAAAGAGTTGTCAGGTTGTAGACTGAAGCTTACTGACAAAACCAGCCACAGAGAAATCCAAGGATGATTGGAGGATTAAGCATTTAAAACTTAGGTGGAGTGGAACAAGTTTCCTTTTTACCAGGCCCAATTTCTTAGGAGGTCTGATTTCAGGGCACCTTACGGATACCATGAGAGCCAGCATCAATGCCCAGCTGACAACTCAAGCCAAGAACTTCAGGGTCAGGTGTGTGTGTGTGGTGATGCGGCTGGTTTAAGCTATGTAATCTTGAAAGAAATCAATTAATTTTTCTAAGCCTCAGTTTTATCAACTATAAAATGTGAATAACTTCACAGCATTAGGTAGAGGAGTCAAGCTAGTAAAATGCATAACAAGATGGAAACCCATAGCAAATGCTAAATACATATTTTCTTCTTTTCCTTTTCCTTTTTTTTTTTAAGATTTTATTTATTTATTTGACAGAGATAGAGACAGCCAGCGAGAGAGGGAACACAAGCAGGGGGAGTGGGAGAGGAAGGAAGAAGCAGGCTCATAGCAGAGGAGCCTGATGTGGGGCCCGATCCCATAACGCTGGGATCATGCCCTGAGCCGAAGGCAGACGCTTAACCGCTGTGCCACCCAGGCACCCTGCCTCTTTTCCTTCTTCTATCCCCACTTCCTATGTCATGTCTGGATACCAAATCCTCGAGGACACCTAATATTTCCAAATAGCCACAGGATGTAGGGTGAATAAGAGATCAAAAAATAGCATGGCTGGGAAGATAGGAAGAAGGTGACAAGGCTCTATACATGTGAAAGCAGGTAATGGGACAAGAGAGGAGATGGCCGGCTGGGGACTCACCAGAGATCTAGGCTGCCTGGGCCATCACTTTTCCATGCTCCCAGCTGCATTCCTTTTGTTTTCTTTAGCAAATTCCCTTCCACTCTACTTTTAAACACTCTCAAATAGAAATGACAGGAGCCCGACAGAACTGAACATGTACAAAACTATTACAATTCTTTAAGTGGGTCTAATTCAATGTTTGTTCAATGTATATGATAGCTATTATTCTTATTTTTATTTAAAAATTTTTTCCTTGCCAAAAAGTGTTTTTGAATCTCTACTGAGTGCCACATACTTTCAGGAGTTTTGTTATAATATTTTCATGAGTATTACTTGTAAATAGTACAGGAAGATAATGGCAAGAAGCTTCTCCCTCTCCTAAAATATTAAAGTAGACAATAAGAAACTAAGGTAAGATTGCTTTCTGAGAGTTAAAATATAAAATAAACATAAAGAATCTAAGCATAGCTATGCGAATGCTATACAATGAGCTATCTAAATGTATAGGCATCTTCCCAGCTAAAATCTAGCCTGGAACATAATCGAAGTTATTTACCTATCTGGAGAAAATGTGTGAATCGAAAGGAGTGTTAGTTAGCCACAGAAACACAGGATGCTGGGAAACAAACATTGATAGTGAATGAACGCTTACCCCACCTAAGGAGTCGGCCTCACGACCTCCGGATCCAGATACCAAATCCATTCTGCAGCTCTAATCCTGCAGGGAGGGCCAGTGCTCCCGGAGTGTGTTTATCTGGATAACTCTTACCATGTAATTTAGGAGTCCACAAACTAAAGCTTGCAGGAATCCACTTGCCAGCCAGTTTTTGTAAATAAAGTTTTTTGGAACCCAGCCATGGCCAGCAGCTTATGTATCATCTGTGGTGGCTTTCTGCTACAACAGCAAAGCTGAGTGGTCACAGTTGTGGCTGAGACTGCATGATCCACAAAGCCGAAAATATTTACTATCTGGCCCTTTCTTGAAAATGTCTGCTGACCCCTGATAATTCAACCAACTTGCCTTGACTTCGTGCTAACCAAACAAACTTTCAATTCTTTGTTTGTTTACTCTTGTCCATCCTTTGTACTGGGAGAGTGAGAACTTGTAGAATAGGAATAAGTCCATCTGTTGAATGTTCTTTTTATCTGTTAAGATTGACTTTCTGGATAGACTACCATTCCTGTATCTCTGCTCAAAGCCAGTAGACTGCCCTGGTGCCCACCGCCAAAGTGTTGTCACTTGGGTTTGTGTGGAGGTCAGCCCCTCTTCTCTAGCCAACTTTGGGACTTAACAGTGCATCTTTTCTTTCTGACAGCATTTTTTCAATTCTTGCTTTTACAGATGAGGAAGCTAAAATTCAGAGATTGGAAGAAAGAAGACAAACATTTATTAAGTTTCTACTCTGTGCTAGGCTCATAGCTGTTTTCCTATGAAATGCCATTCAATCTTTACAAATCTACCTAAGAGATATAAAACTCAAGTGTATATTTTCACAGATGTGGACTTGGAGGCTTAGAAAGGGTGAGGCCACATTAATTTGTTGGCAAAGCCAGGACCTGAAACCAGGTGCTCAGACTTGAATACTTTACTCTGTGGTGTTTTCACACGACCTATACTGCCTGGCTGAGTCTCCTGATGCCAGGCTTAAGAAAGCAACACCATATGCCTTGGTATCTTCCACCCACCGAGGTGTATTGTTGTTCTTTAACAAGCATGGATTAAGTTAGAAAATCCTAGAGATTTTAAAGGTGTAAAATTTTAAAACAAATCCTGAACATTTATACTGGAGTATGGAATCTTAGCCAACTACTTTACATATTCACCCATGCTCTTGCATAAAGAGATTGGTGCCATCACAGCCTGATGTTCATAAATAACAGTTCCTGAAAAAAAATTTTTTTTCAAAACTGGTTTTGTACTTGAAGCGATTTAAATGTTGTATTTTGAATTCATTGCAGCAAGAACATATTTTAGAATTTCTAAAAGCTGAACAGAATGGAAGGTTATCTATAACATAAGCATAATCACAGTCATAATATCTATTTAAAATAAAACACTGAAAAGAATTAAATGTTCCCTTCAAGCCAAATTCAAAGAAATTTTGACATAAGATAGACTGCAAACTTGCAGTTAATGTTGCTTGCTGAGACCCATTCTTTAGGAGTTCAGAACCTCTGAAAAGCTCTTGGTTATTATTATTATTTTTTTTTAGTGGTAAAGGAAACCAGCCTTTAGAAACAGACCGGGTCCCACCCTCTCGCACAATGGATGTGCGCTGCCCTGATTTTGCTTTGTAAAAGCTCTACCTTAGGGTACTTATTGTCTTCTTATCTAGATTGAGAACTCTTAGGTGGCAAAGTGCATCTCAATAACACTTCAAGTACTGTTAGGCATATGGTAGGTCTTTCATAAAAATATTTGCCAATGCATCTTACTGTTAGGAGACTTTTAACAAATACATCATAGATGGGAAATATTAAAAAAAAACCCTCTTATCCATAATCAATTCATTTTCTAAGTTCTTCCCCTCATTTTTTAATATAGGGAAACAGAACTAAACCCTAAGGAGCCATGAACTCAGATAAGTAAATACATTGGCAACTAGAAGGTATTCAGAAAATTATAGTTATAGAAAGTTAGCACTGGAAGGCACCTCTGAGACCCCCCAATTCTCCCATTATACATGCAGTACATAAATCCTAGCAGCATTAAGTGATGAGCCAAGGTCGCAAGACTTATTGGTAGCAGAGTGGAGAGGAACAACCAGAACTCCCAAATCCAAATTAAACTCCTACTGTAAGAGTTAATCTAAACTGTACTCACTCCCAATAGAAAATAAAAGTTTTCATTTCCTTTAGAATTGTTTGTACAAGAAGTCTCTAAAATGTATGAAGTTATTCTAGGTCTCCTTAGTCTTGGCAGAAAAGGGACAATATATTTCTCAGAAGCCTATTGGTGTGGCAGAAACCTGATTTCTCCTGGCTGGAGCATGAAAAGAGGAGTTTACTGGCTCACATACCAAACTGCATGTACAAGCTACGGGGAATAGACCCAGAGTCTCAAATACCCTTAGGACTCTGTTCACATCTCCTGCCTTCTCTTTCCTGTACAGCTGGTTTCAGTCTCTCAGCTGATTGTCTCTGTGCAGCTGGAACAAGAGATTCAGGTACCTCAAGGCTTCATCCTTCCTGCCTCATAACTAAAGAGGAATGAGAATTCCTCCCTGCTGGTTTTAATGAGGAAAATCCTGGGGAAAAATGTGGATGGGTTCTGGTAAGATCAAATGAATATCTATGGACAGTCCATTGTGGCTGAGCGGTTGGTACTGGGACAACTCTAACTGGAATCATGTACCAGAAGGCTGCAGACTAGTTAGACATTTGCAGTTTGAGAGATGAGGGTTCCCTAAGGAATTAGGGGTGAGGTAACTAGAGCAAGGAGGAAAGATATGCTGGGCAGTCAATACAGCAGGTGCTGGATGAGAAGTTAGCACCACTGAAGACTTGCTTTGCCCCTAGAGAACACACTAGGCACTTAACAATTCCTTTAGCCTACTAAGTCAGCATCTGGACCTCTTTCCTTCTTTTAGGGAATCATGAATCTTATTAGCCTTATGGTGGAGGGCATAAGCCTTTTTCTACTACCCATTTTCCAGAGAAGTAAAAAATGCCAAATACCTGGTTTTCCAGCCTTCTTTATAATTAAGGCACAGGAAAATGAGCTAGACACAGTCAATGTCCCGGACTTTGAGTCGGGAATTAATGACAGCAATATTCAGTTTTCTGGCAATATCCAGTCACAGGCAGCAGCAGAGGTGAACGTGAGCTGGGCATCAGTGCTGAGAGGTAACAATAGCAGTGTCCAACTGGGAGCAGAACTGTAGTTGGAATTTGAAAGTGATCTTGCCTGTTACGTAAATTGATTTGCTCCTGCATATTTCTGAGCGTGGTTCTCTAGTCCTCTTGGTGATTCTATGAGTTACCAGTAACCTTACAGCAAATTGGTTCTTTGCTTAATCAATCTAGAGGTAGTTTCTGTGGCAAGCAACTAAGCTCCAGAAAACTCATGTATTTTAGTGTCTTAGGATCAGAAAATTCTGGCAGCTCCCTGTGTTGTTGAGAAACTTAATTTCTTTCTCTCTGCTCTAACAAGTTTAGAGAAGATTAGTGACTTGCCCTACATTAAGTGTAGATTGTTTTTAATACTTGATGTTACTTACATCAATCCATATTAAATAAATCCAAAAGCATATTTGGTAGTCTGGGCCATCCACCAGCAGATAGATGTCATTGTTAAAGTTCACTATTTCTCTTGGATTTCATTATCAGAATGACCTCAAGGTCACCATAACCTTCTCTGTTTCTCTCCCACAGTTCTACTAAGGTAAAAATGCCAAAAAATGGTACACTTTCAACTAAACTCTCAGGTAGAACATGCCATCTTGCCGTTTAAAGAAAAATGTTCTGATTCTCAGTACATCAGAAGCCAAAAGGAAAATAAGCAAGCAGAACAACTAGCACTTCAGTGATATACTTTTTAATACATAGCTGCTATTTAAGTCAGATAAGAGGAAATATTCTCCTTCAGAAGCCTGATGTATTTGTGGTATAACTGTGTACCTTCAGTTGTTACAAACAACAATGAAGATTTAAAAAGTTGCTTTTAATATGAAAACTTGAGTTTCCAGTCTGTTTTTACAGTTCTAGGTGGAAAAGAAAATTTAGAGTGAAGTTGCTAAGGAATGACAGGAAACCGTTGCTAAGGCTAAATACCATCTGAAAATATACAACATGTCACCAAAAGATTTATTAATTTATCTTCTCTCTAGGCTTTGTTTGTTTGGAAAGCCAACACAGACACAGGGTTGCTAAGGATGGATGTCAATGACCCCTACAAGTGGCCCATGTTCATCTGCCACAAATATTTAAACACACTGCTTGGCTCAGTCCTGTTGAGGACACTTTTACAGCAAATAGGGTGCCATGTGATTTTTCACTGCCTCCCAGCAGTACATGGACTGTAGGTGTGTTTGGTCTCTCATTTTGTGAACACTACATAGTTTAAGCCCTTCTATCTCTTCTATGGCAGGGCCATGTGTAAAAAGAATGACTACCTAACGTAATAATCATAGTTAAATAAATGGTACACTTTAGAGAAGTAGATCTTAACTTAGAATTTATCAGGAGCGATCAAATCATTACATACTGACCATGCCAGGAACTTAAGTCATTTTCCACGGAAGGAGAATACAAAGTAATTACCTGTTAAAACATTTTCTCCTAGCTTCTTCTGCTTTTTACTATTAGTTTTAGTGCAAGCTAATCACTTTTTAGAAGGAATGACAGGTCTCCTCAAGCCTGGAGAATACCAATGAAGTATTTACTTTGAGTATATTGTCATATTAGCTTAGCACCCAAGATAACACTAGTCAGACCATTTTCTGAGAAGTACCCAGGACAATGATTTTGCTTATAAAACAGAATCAAAATAATCAACAGAAACAAGAAACAAATGAATCAAATGGAGGGTCTTGATGATAAAAAGTCAGCCAAACCATTCAGAAAAACAATGCCACAGAAACATGATTGTCATTTTCAGCCAAAGAACTAGACATGTTCTGTTACAGTCCGAATTAGGAACATGTAATACACTCAACTACCCAGGGGGTTTGGGAGACTTAGATGAATCACAAGTGACATATGGGAGCTCATTAAAGGAAGGTGGAGTTATGAGCACCCAGGGAGCTTGCTAGAAATCAGAGCTTTTAAAAAAAGGCTTCAGGGGTCAGTCACCTTGATTGGAGGATGCTCTTCATCTTCCTTAAAGATAATCCATTTTGCATTACCACTTCTCAGTTATCTTGTTGCTGGAATATTGACCACTACTGGAAATTTTTAAGTTGTAAGTGTGTTGGGGTGGGTGTGGATGGAGGGTGGTGATTTGATTGCTTTGGATCAGCAAACAATAAAAGCCATTGGAAAGAAAGACCACAGAGCAGCTTGCTTCTGTGGTTTCACCTGACTTTATGGTCACAGTTGAAGTGGCAGGAGCAAGGATAGCCCGTGGTTGGTCTTATGCTATGGAAGCTATGTGTAAGCTGAGCTTTGAATGACACATTATTTCCTCTATGCACCCCAATCTATTTTCTGCCTGACTAAGCTTATAAAACTCTGCATAAATTCTCCCTCTCAGCCTGTTCCATAATCCTATGAACACATTGTCTTCCTGTTCATTCCTTCAGCCAGCAAGTACCAGCTGTTGGGTCCTGGAAACATTTTATGTTAAAGAAAAAAAAAAGTTGATGATCAGAAAGCTGTAAAAACTGCAAAATGCTTGAGATATGCAGATGTTTTAGGGTGGTGAATATTTGACCTGCAGAAAGGAAATGATTAGGCTTCCATCAATCATATACCGCCATCCATTCTGCTGAGATCAGTTTATCCAGACACTCCTTAGCTGCCTCAGTTCTGCATAGTCTGTAAACTAATCTAGTTTTATTTGTTGCGTGTTAAAGAAAGGATAAAGTCTGAGCTTAAAAATATGAACAAAGATGTAAGTATCTCAACATAGTACTCATGCTTTAGTTTTATGTAAAAATGTCACAAACTTTATTATCTATATATCTTCAGTTTCAAAAGGAAAGCAGAAGTCACTTGATAATGTCTCTAATTACTTGAATGCACACTTCATGCCTCAAATACTCAGGAAGGCTGGTTGCTATAATTAGAAGTTATATGAACGTAGTTTATATTAAGTTGTAGCTAATTACTTAACTAAAATGCCAGTCTTTGGTATCCGACAAGGAAAACTTTCCAATAATATGTAATTTAAACATTATGTCAAAGAGGGAGATATGGTGATTATGATGTGAAATTTCTCAAATTGCACTCCAAGTAGTTTGAATAGAGCATTTATGCACATTCTATTACTCATGTCTTCTTATTCATTTTACTAATAATTTTTAGGGGAATTGAAAACTAATCAAATAGATGATAATACTCTGTTATAGGGATCATAAAACTTTTTGTTTAATGGACTACATAATAAATGTTTTAGACTTTGCTGGACACTGAGATCTCTTCTGCATCTATGCAAACAACATTATAGTTGTAGTGGGAAACCAGCCACAGGCAGTATGGAAAATATGAGCTTGGTTGTGTTTCAATAAAATCATTAACATTGTCCCCATTCAAATAAAACTCAAAGACCCTAAGACTTAGAGATTGGAGACAGCCTAATCCCCAACATCTTGGGGGTTAGAAATAACTCTGTGAAGCCTCCTTAAAAGGAATGCTTCCCATATCACTTCCCATTTTGATCTCAGAGGTAGCAAGATATGCCGTGAGGTTTTGCAGCGGGAAGGCGGTCACGCTAAGCAGGAAGCAGGAGACAGGGCTGCCCCCTACCTCCATCACTTAGCAGCCACGAGCACTGGTGAAGTCATCGCCCAAGTCTTGGTTTCCTCACCTCCAAAAGCTACAAAAAATACTGTTCTGACACAGGAGGGAAGCATAAACACCATACCACATTTGAAAACTTCTTCCCTTTAGCTTATCTCCTGAGGTAAAGCAGTGTTCAATGGATCAATGAAACCACAGGGTCATAACACTGAAAGTGTGTTAGTATAATAGTTTCATTTTAGAAATGAAAGAAGTGACGTCCAAAAATGCTGAGTCATACAGTTAACAGAAAATGATAAGACCTGGGCTTGAACTGCAGACTGTTTTTCCCTTTTCTAATTTTACAACACCGTTTCCCAACACTCAAAGACAACATGTTCACTGTCCCTACATACCAAAGATAAAATACTTACCATTTAAAATACTAAAAGAAAAATCAATTACACATCATTCATGTAGGGGCACTACTTTAATTTTTCCTAACAGAGAAGATGTAGCCTTCTGATTTCTAGATAGGGAAATTTTCCATGTTCTTATACAGTGTCTTAGCTGTCAAGGTCATTCTTTAGCGATATTCAATATTTAACAAATACGAAAAAGTAATAAATAAAAATTATTATAACAATATTATGAATTTATGAAGCATAATAGTTTTGTAGTTTTGTTTGTCTTTAAGCATAAAGGGGATTTATTTAAAATAGGGCCCATTTTATTAAAAGGGATGTTTTCAGTTTGGCCCACATGCATTGCCTGAAATGTTTCATTATGCAGTACAGCATGTTTATTCAGGTGAAAGTATGCAGAATATTGCATATCTCCAAACACATTGATCTAAATGCAAATGCAGCTAAATGTAAAATCCAACCTTGGTGTCATTTGTGTTACATTCTGCTATCAAAATTTAGAGGTATTCTTTTTTTTTTTCATTTCTTTACAGAGAAATTCAGAAATCAATGGCAATTCTAGGAAAACTTTATAAAAATAGAGGTAGAACGTTTGAAATTCATATATCCAAATCATTTAGAAAGCTTTTATTGCAGGTGTAGAATATAAATTAATGTTTAGTTTGCGACATAGTCATTAAAAAAAAAGGGATTTGATAGCTTCTAGAAGATATGATGATTACAGAGCATTTAAATGTAAGAGAAGGGCAAGTGGCTTCAGGTCTTTATTTGACCCATTTGTAGGACTAATCAGTTTGGTTTTTACCAAATTCATTTAAACCAAATTGTTTCGGGGTAAGTTGTACTCACTCAAAGGTAATAGATCTTTTTTGTCTTCTAATCCTACCTAATCAAAGTTATATATTCCCAATCTCATTGCTCTATTGCCACAAAACATCATAGTGAATTTAAAACAAATGTCATATTTGCAATCTGGGCACGGAAATTAAATGCAGTTTCTCAACATGAATACTGAAATCTGGTAAGGCTAAATAATTTGTTCATGATCTTACTGGCAGACTGAATCCAAATTGGAACCCATGTCTTTGGTGTCCTAACCCACTGTTCACAGGGATATACTGAACACATAACATGAAACGATAAAGGAGTCACTGGCTTCCAGTGGATAACTTTATACTTCTTTTGGAACCTGTGTTACCAATTTTATGCCACTGGAGGCATATGTTTCTTTCATGGCAATAAAAATAATTTTATTAGGCCGAATGAAGTAATATTAAAAAAGAGTAGGGACATTTTAGCTAGCTGGCTGAGTATGCCTGCCATCTCCCCACTGTCTGTAGCAAATAATTTTATTAACTGAAAATTTCTGGTTAACCTACTCACGTAATGTGCTAAGTGTCCTTTGAAGTAATTTTAGATAGTGAATGACATTTTACAATAGGAAAAAAACAAAGTATCAAAAAATATTTATTTGCTAAGAGAGTAGACCTTAAATGTTCTTATCACACACACACACACACACACACACGCACACACACACACACACACACAGAGTAACTATGTAAGGTAGCAATATGTTAATTAACTTAATCGTAATCATTTCAGAATGTATGCATATCATCAACTAATATACTCTCAGTATATATAATTTGTATTTGTCAATTATACCTCAATAAACCTGGAAAAAATTTAAAAATATTTCTTATAGAACAACAAGGCTTATATTGTATATACATGTGTAAAACTCAAATATATTGATTTTTGTTTCCCAAAAAACAGCATCGTGTAGTAGGTTGAACATTTTGCAAAATGTTTAAATATCAGCAATTTCATAACATTTAACATAAGTATAACACAGTGGGTCAGATCATGAAATCTGGTCACAGAGGGCTCAAAGTCAAATTCTGGTTCTTCTACTTAGAACTGTTAGATGACTAGGGCTATTAAGAGGCAATCCTTATAAAATTCTAACCCATGTGCTGGTCATATTGTAAGTTCAGAAAAAAATGCTGATTGTTTGATGATGATGATGATGATGATGATGATGATGATGATGATGGTCTTAGTCAGTTTAGGCTGCTGTAACAGAATACCATAGACCCATGGACAGTGTGGCTTACACAACAAACATTTATTTGTCACAGTTCTGGAGGCTGGAAAGCCCAAGACCAATGAGCCAGGAGATTTGATATTTGGTAAGCACCTACTTCTTGATTCAGAGATGGCTGTTTTCTTGCTATGTTCTTAGATAGCACAGAGCTAGAGAGCTCTCTGGAATCTCTTTCATGAAGTCTCTATCCTCAGGACTTATAACCTCTCCATAGCCCCACCTTCTAATACCAGCACACTGGGGGATTTTAACATATGAACTTAGGGAGGACACAAACATTCAGTCTGTGACAATGACAATGATGTTGGTGGTGGTGATGATGATGATGATGGTGGTGGTGGTGATAATATCTGTTCCATACAACTAATCCATCCAGGTTGGGTCAATGGGTCTGGAGAGTTGATGTGTTTAGAATATTGTGGATATCATGAGAAAAGAAGACACATATACAAAATTAACTTGGGTTTTTTTGTGAATTAAAATTGGAGCCTACCGAAAATGTTGATTAGTAGTCTAGGTAGAATAGGTTTAGAAAGTAGTTCTAATGTATTCATGGTGTAATCACTTTTTATGGAGTTAAATCAAGATCTAACTGACTAACTAGACAATTTTTAAAAAGGACATGAGATCAGAAAGGACCCTTAGCTAATTTCCTTATTAAAAAAATTAATATTCTTCATACACTTAAGAATCAATTCAATAATATTATAAGCAAGAAAGCAGATTTTTTTTTACTTTTTTCTTTTAAATTCAAAGTCAAACAGCAACAACGATAACAAAGCTACTAGATCATATTGAGCACCCAGTACATGTGCTAAATGTCTCAGACATTGTGTGGAGCATTTAAATGCATCATCTCATTTAATTCTTTGCACCAATCCTATGAGAGGAGTTCTGTCATTATCTCAATTACACAAAATAGAAAATTGAGGGTCATAAGAGTTAAATCACATTCCAATTGTCATGAAACTAATAAATGAGAAATTGAATATACTGAAACAATTGTATCTCATTCAACTTTGAAGAGTTTAGCCAAAGGGTATATCAAAGTATTTATAGATAAATAGAAGATATAGACTACGGAGGGCCTCAGAAACCAAGGGAAGTTACTCTTTTTTAAATAAATTTTAATAATAATCAGTAAGTGTGTCTTTCTAAATGAATAAAATTTTGAACTAGTAGATGTAAAATCATTATGACTTTTACCAGTAATCTTTTGTGACCCCTTCTGCATCTGGGCCTTCATAACTTGCTAGGCCATGCCTCATTACAAGTCCATGAAAAGAGTCTTTGCTATGGACAGGAACACAGCAGTCCAAAGATCTGATGGCTTCTCCTGATGTTCCTTATCTCATCATTCAGCAATCTCCATGAAGTATGCTCCAAACCCATTTTGAGTTTGGTAATATTCACTATTATATTTTATTTCACTTAAACATATATTTATTGTTTACATATTCATATGTTTGTCATTGTTGTGTGATCTAATAACTCAAAGGTAAATAAAAATGTATCCCAGCCCATGAAGAGATCATAGTCCTGTAGGACAAACAGGAAAGAAAATAGATGATTTTAAGATACTGTTTTATATACTCTGCTACAACTGTGCAAGGGAACACAAAGAAGTAGGCTAGCAAGTGTACTGAAAGAGATAATCCTTAAGCTAAGTCTCGATATGTGATCAGGTAGCTGCATATAGACATGGTATACAACCTCAAGTATTCATCAAAAAAATAGGAAAATTAAGGATTTGACAATATCAAGTGTTTTCAAAGATCACGACGTGCCAAACATTGCTGGTGACAGTGAATACTGTGGCATCCATTTTGAAGAGCAATTTGGCAATATCCAATACAATTGTAATGAAAACATGTGACAATAATCTTTTCTAGGTCTGTATCTAGACAAACTTTCACTTGAGTGAAAGAAAAAAAATGTACACAAGAAAAAAATGCATAAAAATATTCAGGAGCCTTAAATTAGAAATATCCATGTTCATTAGATAGATAGGTAAACAAAATATGACATATCCGTACTGTGAAACACAATACTCAAATTCAAAGTGATGAAATAGAAAAAAATTATGTATCTCAATATTGACAAATATCAAAAACATAATGTTGAGTAAAATGTGCAGAATGATAAATATGGTGTAATGGTATTTATGTGAAATTAAAACACAAAAGTGTTATATAGTAGTGAGTATATATGTATGTATATGCGTGTATGTCTGTGTGTATATGAATAAAAATTATAAGAATGTACAACAGGACAACAACTTTATAGCAATAGTTGCCTCTGGGGAGGAGGAAGGGCAGTAGGATGAAAACCAGAGTTTAAAGGAAACTTCAACATTACTTGTGATGTTTATTTCCTTTATTAAAAAAATAGACTAAGAATATGAAAAATGCTAAAATTTGTCATGTTTTAAAACCCCAAATTGGGTTTACAAATATATCTCAAAATGACATAAAATGAACAGAAGAATAGAGTGAGCCAAGAACAAGACGGATGAACTATTAAAAAGAATTGAAGTTGGAAGGAAAGGTATCCAGACAGTGGGAATGATCTGGGGAAACACATAGTGCTGTGAAATAGGATATGATGTTTAGGGAACACATGATTCAATACAATAGTACGGAGTGTAAGGGAGGTAGAAAGTGGCAGGAGAAAAAATATGAGAGAGAAATAGACAGGCTATGGAGGGCCTTATGGACAAGTTAAGGCACATAGATTTTATCTATCTAGGTGTTTGAAAACCTTAGGGGGTTCCAAGAAGGCAAATATGATTAAATAAGCATTTATGGATGGTTACACAGATGGTTGCTTGAAGAATGGTTTTGAGGGTATAAGAGTTATTTTAGGGTCCTCCAGAGAAACATAATTAATAGGGTGTGTGTGTGTGTGTGTGTTTGTGTGTGTGTGTGCATAAGGGGAGAGAGGGGGGGGAGGCAGGGGCTATTTTAAGGGATTAGCTCGCATGATTATGGAGGCTACAATTCCAAATCTGCAGTGTGTGCCATCAGGCTGGAGACCCAGCAAAGAATGCCATTGATGTTGCTAAGGCCATCAGCATGGAGAGTCAGAGAAGAGCCAATGCTGTGGTTCCCGCCTACAGACCATTCTTCCTGCTCAGGGGAGATCAGTTTTTTTGTTCTATGCAGGCCCTCAACAGATTATGGGGTCAATCTGCTTTACTCAAAGTCCACCTATTTGAATATTAATCTCATGCAAAACACCCTCATGGAAATGTCCAAATAATATTTGATCAAATATATGGGTGCCGTGGCCCAGCCAAGTTGAAAAATAAAGTTAACTATCACAAGAGTGAAGGCAGGAAAGTAGTTAAAAAGAATGATTGCAATAATCCATGCTCCTAATTCAAAGCCTCAAAACATGGTAAAGGTTGAGTACATATTTGTTAGTTTGAATTAATTCCATAGTGATTTAAAATGGCTTACAAATGTGTACGTATACATGTATATGTACATACGTAAATACATACACATATACATATGCATGTCATGAAACTTAGTGTGACATTCTACACGTTCTCAGTCAGTGAATGCTCATGAGTATTATTCAGCAAATACTCTGCAGATTGTTTACTCTGTTGGGTTTCTCCCTGTGTCATTTGTTTTGTGTTCTGGTGAACAGTTTGATTCAAAATGTCTGATAAAATGTACTAGGGTAGTGCTGGTCTATCGCAAAGAAAGACTAAATGTTAAGAGTGCCAACTAGACATTAGTTGTTCTATAGATCTGTAGACCTCAATAATCAGAACAATCTGCCAAGAGGATAAAATCATCTGTTGAGTCCACCACTGTTTTGGCTACAAGAGCTAACTATTCAAGGAGTAACATATATGTGGGAGAAGATGGAAATGTGTTAATAAATTTATGGATGCTCAGAAATATAATAGTTTCACCATAAGAAGTACAAAGATGATCTCAAACTCCAGTCTTAAGTGAAGAAAGGAGACATAAACACATATTGAAACAGTTGTGATTGACCCAGGAGTTCAAATTCAGCAGTAACCTGAAGAGCACAGACATTATCTTCAAGGAACTGCTACCATGGTCATTTTCAACGTTCATTCCCCAGTTCCTTCTCATTGTGAATTAAATGTCCTTTATAGGAGGGCACCAAGGGGTTCTGTCAATTGATTTCAGCTCTTGATTTCAGCTCAGGTCATGATTTCAGGGTCATAGGATCGAGCCCTGCCTCACACTTGCATTCGGTGCACACTCTGCTTTTGTACCTCTTCCTCTGCTCCTTGCCACCCCCCAACCACCTCTCTCAAATAAATAAATTTTTAAAAATAATTAATTAATTAATCGATTAAAGTGTTAAAAAATAAATGTCCTTTATGGAAATTTATGCCAATGATCATTTTTACCTTTCAACAAGAGAGAGGTTTAAAGCTTTCAAGGACCATTTTACTTTCTTACTGGGTAGTAATACTCCTGGAATTCTAGGCTGAATAAAGTTTATGCTTATAAAACATTCAATGACCCCCAATCTTCTTTACCACCATTGCCAAGTTTTCCATGTTTGAAGTAGAGCTGTGTACCATTGAAATTCTTTCTTCTTATTATTTATTTGGCAATACAAATGTATTTATTAAATTATATTTACAATATCATCTATTTTTACAAAAAAATGTCTAGTATGTATGCTGGAAGTTGAAACAAAATATGTGGGGGGGTGTGGGTGGCTCAGTCAGTTAAGCTTCCAACTCTTGATCTCAGCTTAGTTCTTGAGTCAAGTCATGAGTTCAAGCACTGTGTTGGGTACCACACTGGGTGTGGAGCCTACTTAAATATATATATATAAAGGATGATGTTTCCATTGACTGCTATACTGATCTTTTGCAGACAGTCTGTGTGCATTGACTCCACCATTTACTAATTTAGTGATCTTGAGTAGACTGCTTATGCTTTTATAGCCTCATCTTAATATTTTCTCTTTCTTCAAGAGGTATCTATTATACAGTGTTTGTAATAATTAGACATTCATAAAAAGCTCTTGATAAACCTTAAAGGGTTATACAAATACGGTTAGCATTATGGATAATAATCTGATTATAGGAAATAGTATCATATATTCTAATGTATAAAGATTTTTTTCTCAATATGTCAATGAATAAGTTAAATGTATTCAAAAGTTATTTTTCCAATGAGTTAAAAGTAGTCTATTTTGGGACAATCAGTGTTGGCTATGCTTTTACTTTTTTTTTCCCCTCAGAATCAGAGTATATTTGAGCTGAAAGGGACCTTGGAGAGCATCCAATTCAATGCCCTTAATTCTCCCTCCCCCATCCCACCATAATGTAAAATTTAATGTGAACATAAAATAAAACTTTCTACATGGTTTAAATGGATTTCACTTTGGAAACTATGTTAAAATGGATTTAAATTCTATGAGGACACAAATGAAGCCTGAAATTTTAGATTCAAGAATAAGAATCAGACTTCCAAAGGGATTTTTATTGTAAGTGAAGAATGAAAAAGATTAAAATAGAAAGTTGTTGGGTATTTCTGATATGTTATCATAATAATGTTCGACAAAGTGTATACATGTAAAAAGGATATATGGTCATTATCAAATAACATCTGAAAAGTGTGAGGGTAAGTGCAACTTCAGAGAATGTGGAGAGCATTATTGAAATTCTTTTTTTTTTTTAAAGATTTTATTTATTTATTTGACAGAGATAGAGACAGCCAGCGAGAGAGGGAACACAAGCAGGGGGAGTGGGAGAGGAAGAAGCAGGCTCATAGCGGAGGAGCCTGATGTGGGGCTCGATCCCGTAACGCTGGGATCACGCCCTGAGCCGAAGGCAGATGCTTAACCGCTGTGCCACCCAGGCGCCCCCATTATTGAAATTCTTAATTCTTTGTCATCTATGAGCTGATTGTTTATAGTGTAAGTGCTTAATTCCAACCTTTTTGCACTGACACCAAGCATGCTATTCCCCATAATTATACCAGGTGTGTGCAAGGACAAGAAAATAATTATATTAGCCAAAGTAAGACATGATTAGGGGTATAAATATTTTATAAAAAATGAGCATTGGCTCTATTCTTGAGGCAAATTAAACAGCTTCTATTATTTGCATCCTCCTTTATTGTAGGATTTCCTAACATTTACAAAGATTTCAATTCCATAATATTTACAGACTATCTTAAAATGGAGTTATAAGAAAAAAATTCATGACTCTTCTTAAACGTACATCATTTACTGTATTGTGTTTGGAAAGTGAAGTATTGTAAATAAATATATACTTAAATCTTGAAAACAGAAAATAAAGGGGCAACAAAGGTTTGTACTTATAACTAGCTCTTTCTTTCTTTCTTTCTTTCTTTCTTTCTTTCTTTCTTTCTTTCTCTTTCTTTCTTTCTTTCTTTCTTTCTTTCTTCTTTCTTTCTTTCTTTCTTTCTTTCTTTCTTTCTTTCTTTCTTTCTTTCTTTCTTTCTCTCTTTCTTTAGCAATGTGCTCTGTGGTAGATTCACTTCACTCATCAATTAAAAGAACTGAATTAGAATAAAGCAGTATCCTTTGCAATGCTATGGTTCATGAACCATAAAAAAACAGTGACTTTTTGGGTTGGTTTTGATTGGTGTTAGCTTGCATTGGACTGGCCAAATATCCTAAAGAGATAGCTTAAAAAATAATTTCTATATGATTCTATAGGTCAGAGAAATATTGTAACTAGTGTTCCTTTATGCAAGGGGAAAGGAAATCAATGTTAGAGGAGTGTGAAAGAACAAGTTATGAAGACTAAATGACATGTTGGCTTTGAAAAAAGAAGTCTGCTTCCTCTCGAGATGAAGCAGAAGAGGGAAGAATGAGGAAGAATACATAATATATTTATAGTGGAAATCAAGATGAATGCCCAAAACATTTTCATTTGGAGCAAAGGGGATTTGACAGAACTTAGGCCAGAGAACTTTAATCTTCTCATTAAAAAGTGGGTCTTATGCTTAGGAAACAGAGTTGGAGAAAAACTTGGTGGTCCTAGGAGTGTTGAAATAGTTTAGAAACGTGGCTGTGAGTCACTAAATATGGAGAAAATATAAGGAGAATAGAAAGGGTGCTGGGGAGGTATGAGGACCCAGTTGAGGTTAGAAACCAGTGAGACAGTATGTTTGCACTAGTCAAAGAGGAAAGAAAAGAAGCAGGTAGCTTAGGATAGTCAGACAGCCAGCTACAAGTTCCTAATGTGGGCAGCATTGAAATGATCCATTAACATGCTCAAAAGAGATAATGAAAATACAATATATCAGTAACATACTGTTTTCATTATTGTGCCTTCTGGATCTGGATGTCTGTTTCCTTCCTGAGATTAGGGATGTTTTCAGCTATTATTTTTTTCAAATAACTTCTGCTCCCTTCTCTCTCTCTTCTCCTTCTGGGATCCCTATAATGGAAATGTTATTATGTTTGATGATATTGCTGAGTTTCTTTAACCTATTCTCATTTTTATTACTCTTTTTTTCTTTTTGCTGATCTGCTTGGTTGCTTTCCATTACCCTATCTTCTGGTTTCCTAATACATTCTTCTGCATCTTCTAATCTGCTACAGATTCCCTCCTGTATGTATGTGTGTGTGTGTGTGTGTGTGTGTGTGTGTGTATTAATTTCAGTTGTTGATCTATGACTGGTTCTATTTTATATCTTTTTGTTGAAGGTGTCATTGAGATCTTCTACTCTTTTCTCAAGTCCAATGAGTACCCTTATGACCATTACTTTGAATTATTTATTAGGCATATTGCTTGTCTCTGTTTCATTTAGCTCTTTCACTTTGCTTTTGTCCTGTTCTTTCATTGGGGATGTATTAGTTTGTCTCCTCATTTTGTATAACTGTTTTTTTTTCTATGTATTAAGATAGCCAGCAACATTTCCTGATATTGAAAGTAGAGGTCCTGTGGCACTCTGTAAAATAATGCCCCTGTTCACCAGAACCAGGCACTACAAAGGTATCTCCTATGTGGGCTGCATGCACCCTACTTTTGTGGTTGAGCCACATTTGCCTTCAATACAGTTGACTGCAACAGTCCATTTTGTCTGTTGTGTCTACATTGGGAAGGGCTTTGTTTTTGTGCTGTTAAGGGACCTCTCTGGGGCCACTGTGGGCTTATGGTTGGGTGATATTAACATTCCAAAGAGATGTATGCCCTCAGTCCATGTGTTGGGGTGGTATTCACACAGAACTGCAGGGTGCTTTCCCTGTGTTGCCCCCTGAGAGGCTTTTGTTGGTGGGCAGGGCCAGCAGTGAGACCAGATGCCTGCCCCCAGTCCCTCTGCTGGGACTGCAGTTACAATGATCAGCAGGGTGTTCTGTCTACACTCTTTTCCCCATTTATGTTCATGGATTGGAAGAACAAATATTGTTAAGATTTTTATACTACCCAAAGCAATCTATAGATTCAATATAATCTCTATCAAAATACCAACAGAATTTTTCACAAAACTAGAACAAATAATACTAAAATTGACATGGAAGCACAAAGACCCTGAATAACCAAAACAATATTGAGAAATAAGAATAAAACTGGAGGTATCACAATTACAGATTACAAGATAAATGACAAAACTTTAGTAATCAAAACAATATGGTACTAGCACAAAGATAGACACAGAGATCAACAGAGCAGAATACAAAGTCCAGAAATAAACCCACACTCATATGGTCAATGAATCTACAGCAAAGATAGCAAGAATATACAATGAGGAAAATACAGTCTCTTCAACAAATGGTGCTGGGAAAACCAGACAGCTTCATGCAAAAGAACAAAGGTGAACACTTTCTCTCACCATACACAAAAATAAACTCAAAATGCATTAAGGATCTAAATGTGAAAGCTGAAACCATAAAAGTCCTAGAAGAAAATAGGCAGTAATTTCTTTGACATTGGCCATAGAAACATTTTTCTAAATATGTTTCCTCAGGCAAGGAAAACAAAACAAAGCTAAACTATTGGGACCACACCAAAATAAAAAGCTCTTGCATAGTGAAGGAAACCATCAACAAAACAAAAAAGAAACCTGATGAATGAGGGAAAATATTTACAAATGATATATCCAATAAAGGGTAATATCCATAATCCATAAAGAATTTACATAACTCAACACAGAAAAGAGCCCCAAACAACAAATAATCCAATTAAAAAATTAGCAGAGCACCTGAATAGATATTTTTCCAAAGAAGACATACAAGTGTCCAGCAGATACATGGAAATGTGCTCAACATCACTAATAGTTAGTGATGTCAAAAACCACAATGAGATATCACCTCACACTTGTCAGAATGGCTAAAATCGAAAAGACAAGAAATAACAATTGTCAGTGAGGTTGTGGAGAAATAAGAACCCTTGTACACTGTTGGTGGGAATGCAAATTGGAGAAAACCACTATGGAAAACAGTTTGGAGGTTCCTCAAAAGAATTAAAAATAGAATTACCATATGATCCAGGGATTCCACTATTGGATATTTACCCAAAGAAAACTAAAACACTAATTTGAAAAGCTGTATGCACCCATATGTTTATTGCTGTGTTATTTATAATAACCAAAATACGGAAGCAACCCAAGTGTCCATCAGTAGATGAATGAATAGAGAAGATTTGGTTTATATAGGCAATGGAATGTTACTCATCCATAAAAAAGAGTGAGATCTTGCCATTTGCAATGACATGCATGGGACTAGAGAGTATAGGGTAAGTGAAATTAGTTGTACACAGAAAGACAGATACCATATGATTGAACTCATATGTGGAAGTTATGAAAAAAAACAGATGAATAAGAAAAGAAAAAAAGAGACAAACCAAAAGAAGAGACTCTTAAATACAGAGAACAAACCAGTAGTAGCCAGAGGAAAGGTGGGAGAAGTGAAATAGATAGAGGAGACTAAGAATACACTTATTATGATGGGCACTGAATAATGTATAGAAATGTTGAATTATTATGTCATACACCTGGAATTAATATAACACTATATGTTAATTATACTTCAATAATACAAAACAAGAAAATAAATAACCAAAATTATAATATATGAAAAGTTGTCAGATAGAGCTAGAACCATTCTTAAAAAAAATCTTATATCCTTAAATGAATTTGTTAGAAAAGAATAAAAGGTTGGAAATTAATGATGCTAAGGAGGTAGAAAAAATCAGGAAGTTTTAAAAGAATATGATGCAATTTTGTACAAAAAAGATAAAATATCAACTAATAAATAAATTTAACAAGATTATTGGATTTAATGTAAATATACAAAAATCAATTCTATCTCTAATAAATAAGATATTAAATGATAAGAAAAACATGGGAAGCAATTTTAAATGCTAATAATAAATCCCATAAAAATGTATAGAACATCTATATATAAAGTATAAGGTATTTTTAAGTGAAATTATGTACTTAAATAAATGGATGACATCTTGTAAAGATGTTAATTTTCCCCAAGTTGCTTTATAAATTTATTTATTTATTTAACTTTAAAGATTTATTTATTTGAGAGAAGAGAGCAGGGGGAGGGACAGAGGGAGAGAAACTCAAAAAGACTCCATTCTGAGCAAAGAGTCCGATGTGGGCCTGGATCCCATGATGCTGAGATCATGACCTGAGCCAAAATCAAGAGTTGGACGCTAAACCAACTAAGCCACACAGGCACACCGAGTTGTTTTATAAATTAAATGCAATCCTGACAAAAACCAGTATTTGTTTGTTTGTATTGTTGGAACTTTACAACTTGACTTTAAAATTTATATAGAAATGCAATGGTCTAAGAATAGCTAAAATATTCTTTTTTAAAAATATTTTTTATTTTGTTATATTAGTCACCATACAGTACATCTCCAGTTAGCTATAATATTCTTAAAGAAGAATAATGATGTGGTGGGGAGGACTTTATCAGAGAGCAAGGGTTATTTTTGTACTTTGTTAACTAAAACTGGCATTGGTTCGTGGATAGAAAATTGACCAATGGAACATAATAGAGGCCAATAAGAGGTCTATGCATATATAGATATTTGATCTGTGACAAAGATGTGTAGCAGATCAATGGAGAAAGAAATGTCCTCATAATAAATGAGTTTTGAGCTCTGCCTCACATTATAAAACAATCATTTCCAGAAGAATTTTATGTCATAATATTAAAGACAAAATAAATCTAGGAAATAATATATGAGGATAATTTCATTACCTTGGAGTTGAAGAGAAATTTCATAGAGACAAAATGCATAAAAATTGCACAAGTACATAAAACATACATAGAAATACTCAAATATATAAAATTTTAAAATAAATTAGACTTAAGAATTGCTATTCACTGAAAAAAGAAAGTTAAAAGCTACAGGCTCAGAGAAGATATTTTTAACACATATGACAAAGAATATACAGATCTCCTAGGAGTCATTAAGAAAAAGACAGCCAATCTAATAGAAAAAAAAATGCAAGATATTTGAACAGGAAGTTAAAAGACGTTATCCAAGTGGCCAATAACACATGAAGAGGCATTAAATTCATTATTAATCAGAGAAATCACAGAGACCTGACTCACTCATACTGGCAAAAGTTAGCATCATTGACATACCATATGTTGCATGTTTTGGTATGTGGAACAATCTAAATGTTCATTAACAATACAATGGTAAAAACGAATCACAGTATAGTACTAGAATGGAATCCTATTCAGCAATAGAAAGGAACAAACTACAGCCATAATGTGGAATCTCACAAACATAATGTTAAAAAAGAAGCCAAGAACAAAAGAATGCACGCACTTATTAAAGTTTACATATAAAGTTCAAAATGAACATAACTGAAGTCTCCTGTTAGAAGTTAAGAAACTTTACTTTCAGGGAGGAAGGCAAGAGTTATAATTGAAAGAGGACAAAAGAAAGGCTTTCAGGGCAGGGGCTATGTTCTATATCTTAACCAGGATGGTGGTTATATGAGTTATTCACTTTATAAAAATTCCTTTAGCTGTGAATTGTGGGGTATTTTTTTTTTTTGCATTTTTCTAGGCGCTTGTTATACTTCAACAACAAAAAGTTTTAAGAAAAGAACACATGAATGGAATATTTGATAGTATATTTCTTCTAACTATAAAACGATAAATTTCTAATGCTATTTCCTATTTCAATTGTAATTCATAACCTTTTTGAACATGTAGCCTTAGATTCTAGAATCCTGTTTAATAGTAATACAATGACAAGGTGGGCTCAGGAAAACTATAGCATATATTACAATTCTCTGATTTCAGAGCAGTTACTCTAGGTGCCTTTCTCCTTTTTCCTTTTGCCCATGGATATCCTCAGCCCACTAATATTTGCAAGATGCCCCCAAGGCTCTTCGTCAATGGTTCAAAATATCAGTTTGACTACCCAAAATGTAGGTAAGAGTCATAGAAGGAACACAATGAAGCCCAGCTCCATTAAAATATTAATAAAATAGAGTACCAATTTATTAAATGAAAATCCTCTGATTTGTTCACTGTAGCAAACAGCTGTTATTCTGTATCCTACTGAGGGCCTTGGGATCCAGTGACACTAGCAGGTCTGTCTCGTTGCACATTCCTCTCAGCTGGTCAAATAAACAGCCCCTCTACCCTCCTGTAGAGAGACAGGGTTGCTCCCAGTAGTCAAACTCAAATAATCCCCTTCAAACAGAATCCCTGGCAAGTTCAAAGAAAACATGCCACATCCCACTATTTGTGATGGATAAGGGACACCAAGTATCAACGGCAGGAGCAGAAACAGAAAGATGCCTTTGCATATGAAACTTTAACAAACCAAACATTATTACAAATATCTCTCCCCACCCAGTGACCTTTCCCAAAAAATCATCTCTAATCCCTAATGGTCTAGTCTTCTTTTCTACCCCATTTCATATTCCAATAATTAAAGTTCAAGATTACTTAGTAGCATAAAAATTTACTTAACACTATTTTCTAACCACACATATATACATATAGTTATAAGCATAAATATATATAGTTTGAACACACTATAACCAAATCATTAAAAAAAGTAGGTGAGATTGCATGCCAAAACACAACCTGAGCTTCATTCTCTAATCAGAGAAGATATAAAAATTATTAAACAGCAGATAGTGCATAAATACTACATGGACACTGTCAAATTAGTAAGTAACTTATTATCTATAAACAACCAATACAGCTAATAATTCATTTGTATACTTTGTGATTGATAGGAGCCAATTTTTTTCAATATCTGGAAATGTTAATCCCTTGCCAATCATTACAATCTTCCCTTGTATCCCTATGGACTACTCCTACAGGAAAACTCTCATCTATTTTTCTGTCTGTCTATTTAATTATGCTTAAGAAAATGAGGTCCAACTTTTGCTGACTTAGCAGGTAGGACTGAATGTATGTTTCAATGGATGAATATTGCCAATAGTGAGCTCAGCACAAGTGATTTAAAATGTTATGTAGATATCACCATGACTACTTACATTCATCATTTGATTTCTGCCTTTATACAATGAATATACTGACTTGATTTTAATAGGCACCATGGGGCTTATTTCCCAATCCCAGGCAGCACTTAAAGTTCAAGAATAAAAGACTTTTGCTTATCTCACAAGAATGCTTTAAGTATAACTGTGCTAACTTGTTGGAAAGTATTTGAGTTCATCAGAGAAAAGGTACTGTGTTAAAGAAATGTGATACTACAATGGTTATGGATTTCACATGGGGATCCTGAACCTACCATTTATCAGGAAAGGATGTTTCAGGCTTTCCTTTCAATGGAATGCCACCCTGGAAACCCAGATCCTTTGAGAGGGCTACGCTAGAATACACTTTCAGCTGAGAGTCAGGAGACCCCAATATTTGTTATGGCTCTGCTTCCAACTAGCATTGGTAAGTTTTTTATAAAACTCTTTACCACTGTTACTCCATCAGGTACTCCATCTTTAAAATGAGATAGAACTAGACATTACATGAATTTCAAGGTGACCTCCAGCTTTAGCATTCTGGAATTTTATGATTCGCTGTGATCGTTCATACTTAAGAAGGCAAGATATTGTTTTTGAAAGTAAATAGCAGAATGGTGATTTAGGAGTTAAGGTTCTATCTTCACTGAAATGCCATCAGGTAATTTGAATTTAGCTTCCAAGAGTGATTCAGGATATGAGAAAAGCCTTCCCTTATCCTATCCAGGTTGGTTCCCAATTATTTCTGCACATCATTATGTGTACTTTCTTCAACTCACTATAATCTCTAAGTATGTATTTTCTTCTTTTAAACATTTGTCTTCTCAAAAAGAATGTAGGCTATCTTGTTTACCACTGAATCTTTGGTGCCCGGAGCAAAACCAAGCCAATATTAGAACTCAAAAACATATGTTGAGTGAGAAACTGAATGCATAGTAAAACCATTTAACCAAGTGTAGCATAAGACTAGATCTGTTTAAGGGAAAGATGTTTAAAGAACACTAATACAGGAAGACTTTGTTTTCCTTAGATATGCCAAAAGGAAAGATGATGTGCCGGAATTAAACCAATAGAAAATATCTGGAATATTTCCCAGTCTAAAACTCTTTTGTCAGGTCTCTAGAGATATACATGGTTTAAGTATGATGAGGTTTTGCAATAATACAAGGAAAATAGCCCTCTATTTTATACAGCATGGTTTTAATTTGATAGAAGGTTTTATTAATCCTAGAGTAATTATTTTATTGACTGTGGCAGAGTTTTAAAAAATATGAAAGTGAGATGCGAATTTTCACAAAAAATTCATCTGAGTGCTTGAATCAGTTTCATTTTGTGCTAATAAAATATCATAATGTACAAATTGTTATGTATTATGTTTTAGAAAAGTAATTTCCATAACTCAGCTTAAAAGAAAATTTAAAACATAAGAAATGGTTTTTGCAAGTTTCCTCAACATCTGTAGTTTCAACAACATATGGATCCTATTTGTTATTGCTATTTATTTGTGCATCTATTTTTAAGGATCCCAAGTTTAGCATAATTAAAAATATCGATATCATCTGCATTGCTCCAGACCACTGTATCATAGAATAGTGATTTGTATATAGGTCATCAAGATTTTTTAAAAAGGGAATCTATAGTTATATTTTATGTAGTCAGAGGATTCACTGTTCCGTGATGCCTTTCTTGGGTCATCTTGAAAACTGATTGTCACACAATGATCCAATCAGCTGTTTGATTGATCTGATTCAGTTCATCCATGGCACCTGGACCAAACATTTCAAGGTCAGGTTATTTCTGTCTGACATTGATGGACATGGCATGCAACATCAGGGGATAAAAAGAGCCCATTATATTAAAAAAAAAAAACTGTCCTACACCAAATCTTCTTCTATTGCTTTGCTTAAAGATAACTGAGACTATTTAAAGTGAATAATGTTAGCTCAATTGATTTCATTTGACTGCAGCGTTTGGTATGGATTTGAACAATTAGTGTACACCCTCAATCAAATTATTGAAAATCATAATGGTAATAATATTTCATTAGAGAGCTGTAGTTTTGTGTTCAGAAAAGTGGCCTGAATATAGAATTTGGAAGAACTTGTCTAACACCAAAATGAGCAAGTAGCTTATGGATCGAGACAACAAGCATAGTGATATAATACAACGTCATCCAATTTCACATGTTTTACAATAAATTGCATAAATGAGCAGGCACTTTTGAATTTCCTGTCCTCTGAACAATCAGTCCCAAACTCAGACTTATTTCTTATATATCAGAACTTCTGGCTGATGCATCCATGCCCCTAATATTCATTGACTAATGAATTTACTATGAAATAAGCACTCTTCTAGGAGCAGGGGATATAGCAGTATATAAATTAGACAAAACTCTCTTTTCTATTAGAGATGAAATTCCATTGGGTAGAGATAGTTACTAAAGATATTAAATGAATTATTCAAACACTGTGTTAGGAAGTGATAGTGCTATGGAAACAAAGCAGGAGAGGGTGGTTGGGAAATACTCTGGGGTTGGAGGATTCAATTTTAAATAGATCAGGGTAGATCTTTTTGAAAAGCGACAATGGAAGAGATTAAAAAGTGAGGGAGAGATCTATCATATCAGTGGGAAACATGTTTCATACAGACTATGTAGCCAGCACACAGAAGAGGCTGGACTGTACCTGACATATTAGAGGAACAATAAATGGAGTCAGCATGGCTGGAGTGTGTGGAAGAATGAAGTAAGAGTTAGTTATAAGGTCAGTTCTGTAGGATCTTACAGGCCATGATAAGGACATTGTCTTTTACTCCAAACACAGTATGAAGTTAATAATGGGGGGTTTTGAGCAGAAGGGTGCTAATATCTGAATTGCAGTTTAACAGACTTAATTTTCCTACCAAAGTGGAAATAAATTATGGGGTTTCAGTTTAGAACAGAAGAATATTTAATTAGGAGTGAGATGATGGTGGCATAGATCAGAGTTTTAAATCACAAATTGCTCCTACCACAGATGTACTCTCTGTCCTTGAAATCATATCTTAAGATTTCTAGAATGCTTTCAGAGTTTTTCCAGTTTTTTTCACTAGTAGAATCTATTTATGCCAATAATTAATGTAATTTATAAACATAATCCATTTATCTCACTTACTTGCTATTTGTTAAATTGGGTTTAAGATAGCATCTAATTCATAAGGTAATGATGAGAAGAATTACACAAGAATATGCATGTAGAGCGCCAAACAGTCATCATACAGTACAGCACAAATTTCTAATACATGCTATTGTTAATATGATCAGTGGTACAAAATCTATTTCAGTAAGGAAATAAAATATTTACCTAATTTATTTAGGTCATCCTTAATTATTCTCAATAATGTTTATTATTTCAGCATAGCAATCTTGCTCATCAATCACAGATGAGATTTGTATCTAATTCTTTTAAATTGTGTCATTAAAATGATTTTGTTTGTTCATTGCTAATATAATAGAAATATGATTGATTTTTGCATGTGGATGGTGAGTTCATTTACTTTGATGAATTTATTTATGAATTTTAATTGTTTATCTGTAGATTCCTTGGGTTTTCTATACATAAAGTTGTATCTTCTGCAAAAATGTCAGTTTTATTTCACTATTCACCTTAGTTACACATTTTCTTTCTTTCTTTCTTTCTTTCTTTCTTTCTTTCTTTCTTTCTTTCTTTCTTCTTTCTTTCTTTCTTTCTTCCTTTCTTTCTTCTTTCTTTCTTCTTTCTTTCTTTCTTTCTTTCTTTCTTTCTTTCTTTCTTCCTTCCTTCCTTCCTTCCTTCCTTCCTTCCTTCCTTCCTTCCTTCCTCCCTCCCTCCCTCCCTCTCTCTCTCTCTCTCTCTTTCTCTCTCTCTTTCTTTCTTTCTTTCTTTCTTTCTTTCTTTCTTTCTTTCTTTCTTTCTTTCTTTCTCTTTTTTTCTTATCTTATTGCAATGGTCTGAGATTCCAGTGCAGTGTTGAATGGAAGTGGAGTAATGAGAACCCTTATTTCATTTCTTATCTCAGTGGAAAAGCTTAAACTATTTTACTGTTAAGTTATGATGTTTACTATAGATTTTTTTGTGGATAACTTTAATCAAAGATGCAACCTTGAGGTGATCCATATATATGATTGGAGATATTCAGTTTGCAAATGTTTTGCTTAAGGTTGTTACATCTGCATTCATGAGAGATATTGAAGTTAGTATTATTTCCGTATATTTGTATCTAGGTTTTGATGTCAATGTTATTCTGTCCTCATAAAATCAATTGAGAAGTCTGTCTTCTTTATTTATTTCCTGGAAAAGTCTGTGTAAGTCTGGTGTTACTTCTTATATTTGGAAGAAATCACTGGTAAAGCCATTTTGGCCAGAAGTTGTGGGAAGTTTCTAAAAATAGATTTAGTCTCTAATAAATACAAGAAGAGTTATATTTTCTATCCCTTGTATTAGTTTTGGTAGATTGTACTTTTCAAAGAATTCATTCATTTTTTGTTAGATTTTCAAATTAATTAAAATTCAATTGCTTATAGTTATTGTAGTAGACTGAATATGGTTCCCCAAAAGATATTCAAACATGAATCCCTGGAACATCCAAATGTGACTTTATATGAAAAAATGGGTCTTTACAGATGTGAATAAGCAAGAATCTTGAGATGGGGAGATTATCCTGGATGAGCAGGGTGGGTCCTAAACACAATCACATGTATCCTTATTAGAGAGAGACGGAAAAAGTTCAGAGACAGAAGAGAAAAGAAGACAAAAGGACCATGGGGTCAGAGATTGGAATGATGCAGCCACAAGCCTAGGAGTGTTGGCAGGCACGAGAAAATGAAAGAGGAAAGGAATGGATTCTCTAGAATCCCCAGAGCTGCTGGGGAAAGTGTGACCTTGCTGACACATTGATTTTGGTTCAGTGATACTAACATTGGACTTCTGGCTAGAACTTCCAGAATTGTGAAAGAATAAATTTCTGCTGCTTTAAACTACTAACCAGGTTTGTGGTGATTTGTTACAGTAGCCTCAGGAAATTAATTCAACCTCTCATTTTTGTCAATTTTTTTTTTACAATCTCTAGTAATATATGTTTTTGCATTTCTAATATTGATAATTTGTTTTCCCTCTTTGTGTCTCTTTCTCTTCTTACCCTCACCCCAAACATTTACAATCTCTGTCCCTATTTTGTTAACTCCTTATAACAAGAAACTCAAGGCAACTGGTTCCTCTCCTTCTCTCCCTCCGCAAGTCTTTATCACTTTTATTAGACTCTTCAAACAACTAGCATTTGACTTCTTCTTTCACTCTATTTTAAAATTGTTTTCCATTTTATTAATTCACGCTCTTATCTTTATTATTTCCTTTCTTCTACTGTCTTTGTGTTCAGTGTACCATTCTTTTCTCACTAGTTGAGATGGCATTAGGTTGTTCATTGTTCAGTGTCTCTATTGCATTTTTTCCTGTTTTTTTCTCTCTATTGCATTTAAAGCCACAAATTTCCATTTAAACTTTAGCCATAGCCCACAAGTTTTTGTCATATTTTCAGTATTATTCAGTAAAATATATTTTCTGATATCAATTTTCTTTAACCTACAGGTTATTTATATATGCTATATTTAATTTCTAGGCATTTGAGTCTGTTCTCCTCATCTTTATTTTTTTTCTCTTCATCTTTATATATTGATTTATAGATTAATTCTACAATGATTCTTTTTTTTTAAGATTTATTTATTTATTTTAAGAGTACAAGCAGGAGGTAGAGGGAGAAGGAGAGAGAGAATCTCAAGGAGACTTCCCACTGAGTGTGGAGCCAGACACGGTGCTGGATACCAGGACTGTGAGATCATGACCTGAGCTAAAATCAGGGGTTGGACACTCAACCCACTGAGCTACCCAGGCACCCCTACAATAATTCTTAAACATAATTTGTTATGATTTGAATCCTGTGAAATGAAATTGAGATTTACATCATGTCATCCAGGATATGATTCATTTTTATAAATGTTTCATTGCGTAATTGAACAGAATGTCTACTCCCCTAGTGTTTGGTATGGCATTCTATGTATTTCAACTAGGACACATTTAATAACTGCTATTTCAAATTTTCTGTGTCTTTTTTTTTACTTGTTTTATCAGTCAATATGAGACATGTTAATGTCTCCCATGATGATTGTAGATTTTTCTATTGTTTCTTACATTTCTGTCAGTGATTTATGTGTGTATTCCCATCTATATTATTAGAACCAGGAAATTTAAAAATTGCTATTTTCCTGGAAAACTGACACTTTTATATTAAGAAATATCCCTTTTTAATTCCAGCAATTATTCTTGTCTTAAAGTCTGTTTTGTCTTATATTACTATAGCTATTCCTGATGATTTTTGGATAATTCTTGTATAATATATCTTTTTGTTCCTTTGTTTTCACTCAACCTGTATCTGTATTTCCTTTTAGTTAGCTGGAATCTCTAGTATACAGAACAGAGTTGTACATTAAGCCTTTGCTCAAGCCTAATAATCTCTGTCTTCTTTTGTGTATGTGATTTAAAAAATACATAAGACCTACTCTCTTCCAAAATTTTAAATGCAGGGTGCAGTATTGTACAGCAGCTCTCTAGTACTTTTTTTCACTTTGTATAATTGAAACTTTATACCCATTGAACAGCAACTCCCGATTTCTCCTTTCCTCCAGACCCTGACAACCACTGATCTACTTTCTGTTTCTATGAGTTTGATTACTACAGTTATCTCACATACATGGACTTTACACAGTATTTGTCCTTCTGTGACTAGCTTATTTCACTTAACTTAATATCTTTAAGGTTCATCAGTGTTGTTGTATAAGACAGGATTACCTTCTTTTTTAAAGGCTGAATAATATTCAATTGTTTGTATGTATCACATTTTCTTTACCCATTCATTTTCTATGGACATTTAGGTTGCGCCTACATCTTGGATATATTGAATAATGCTGCAATGAATGTGGAAGTGCAAATATCTCTTTGTGATCCTGATTTTAATTTCTTTAGAAACATACCCAGAAGTAGGATTTCTGGATCATATGGTAGTTTTATTTTTAATTTTTTAAGGAATGTCCATTATTTTCCATAGCATCTGTATCATTTTACTTTCTCACCAGCAGTGTCAAGGGATCCAATTTCTCCACATTCTCACAAACACTTGTTATTTATTTATTTTGATAAAAGCCATTCTAATAGATTTAAAGTAATATCTTATTGTGGTTTTCATTTGGATTTCTGTGATGATTAGTGATCCTGAGAATCTTTTCATATACCTATCGGTTATTTGTATATCTTCTTGGAGAAATGTTTATTTAGCTCCTTTGCCCATTTTTTAATTGGGTTACAGTTTCTTTTTTGCTATTAGTTATAGGAATTACATACTTTGGATATTAACCCATTACCAGATAGGTGGTTTGCAAATATTTTTTTCCCTCTTCTGTAGGTTGCCTCCTCATCCTGTTGATTGTTTTTGTTATTTTCTTTCTTCTTCTTCCTCTTCCTCCTCCTCCTCCTCTTCTTCTTCTTCTTCTTCTTCTTCTTCTTCTTCTTCTTCTTCTTCTTCTTCTTTCTGTGCAGAAGCTTTTTAGTTTGATGTAATTTAAGTCCCATTGTTTATTTTTGTTTTTTGTTGCCTGTGCAACAAAATACTAGTGAGCTGATTCCAACCATACATTAAAAAGATTACACACTATAATAAGTGGGATTTAGTTCTGGGATACAAGGATAATTCAACATACAAAAGTTAACCAATGTGATATACAGTAACAGAATGAAGAGTAAAAATCATATGATTATCTCAATAGAAAGAGTTTCACAAAATTAACACCCTTTCATGCTAAAAACACTCAACAAACTATGAAGAGAAAAAAAATCACCTCAACATAGTTAAGGTCATGTACGGAAATCTCATAACTCATATTGTATTCAATTGTGGAAAACAGAACATTGGATATTTGGTCCAATCTCTTCTTCCCATTGGATATTTGGTCCAGTCTCTTCTTACCACTCCAGGGAGAAGCTGAGAGTTGGGGATTTGCCTTTACTGGATAGTGCTATGGTGGGATGATCAACAATGGTGGTAGGGTACCACAAATTTCCCTACCAGTTTCAGTGTAGTTGATTTTGTGCTCACTGGAGTGCATGAACCTCTCAGCTGGTTCCTGGATTTCACACAGACAGTTGGCTCCATGTTTTGTTGACTCTATGTGTCCCTGAGGGGAAAGTTTCTGGGGCTTCCAATCCCACTATTTTGTTGTCACATCCTTCTGTCTTTTAATTAAAATATTTGGTCCACTTACATTTTACTGGTTTATTTAAATTTAACTTTACTATTTTACATTTTTTTCTATTGGTCTCAACTCTTCTACATTCCATTCTCTCTTCTTGTCCTATTTTTGTGTACTCAAGTTTTCTTCAACATTTCCTGGTAATTCACAAAGCTTTGATGTTACCTCAACTCAATCTTGTAAAGAAAACATGGAATTATTTGATCTGCTTACTTCTTTCCTAAAAATTTAATTTCCACTGAAAAATAAGTGATTCCATGGCAACCATTATTAAAACATACCTTAAAACTGCAAGATCTCTGACTACGTTTTTGCATGTATTTGCATAACTTAATAATTGAATTTCTAAAACATTACTATTTATGTTTGACATTTTGTGCTTTTATGTTTCTGCCCCTGTGATTCATTGTCCTTCTGTTGTTTATTTTATTATTCATGTTGTATGTATCAAATTATATACAATGTTTTTTAGGTATAAACAATCTGTGAGTTTTATTCAAGTGTGCCTCTTCCCGCAAAGCTTCTTGCCTCTTTCCCTCTTTAGTGGGTACTTGTCTTCCAAATTTTGTTCTCCAAATTTTTCAAGAACATTTTCAATTAATCCCTTTGTTATTGAAAAAAGATTAGTTTTTTTAATTAAATGCTTTTATTTTATGGAAATGTGGATTATCAAGCAATTGCAAAAAATAATACAGAGAGATTCTTTGTAAGCTTTCCCCAAGTTCCCTGAATGGTAACAGCTTGCAGACTTGTAGTACAATAGCACAACCAGAATATTGACATTGATACAATCTACTGTTCTTGTTTAGATTTTTCCAGTTTTGGGGCGCCTGGGTGGCTCAGTCGTTAAGCGTCGACCTTCGGCTCAGGGCGTGATCCCGGCGTTCTGGGATCAAGCCCCCCATCAGGCTCCTCTGCTGGGAGCCTGCTTCTTCCTCTCCCACTCCCCCTGCTTATGTTCCCTCTCTCACTGCCTGTCTCTCTGTCAAATAAATAAACAAAATATTTAAAAAAAAAGGTTTTTCCGGTTTTACTTTTACTTCTTTGTGTATGTGTGTGTATTTAATTTTATGCAATTCTATCATGTGTTGATTTCTGTATCCATGACTAGAGTCAAGATACAGAACATGTCCATCACCTCAACGATCCTTCATGTTGCCCCTTTATAACCACACTCACCACCTTTCTCTCCAACCACCTGTCTCTGGCAACCAGTACTCTGTTCTTCATCTATAATTTTATCTATCCAAGAATCTTATATAAATGGATTCAAACAGAATATAGTACTTTGGGATTGTTTTCCTCACTTAGCATAATTCCTTTGAGAGTCGTCCAAGTTGTTGAGAATATCAACAATTTGTTCTTTTTTATTGCTGAATACTAGTCCATGGTAGGGGCATACGACTGATTGTTTGCCATTCACTTGTTGAAGGACATATAAGTTGCTTCTAGTTTGGAAATAGTATGAATAAATCTGGTATAAACATTCATTTACAGGTTTTTATTTGAGCCATAAGTTTTCATTTCCCTGGGATAAATGCCCAAGAGTGGAATTGTTGGACTGTGTTGTAATTGCATGTTTTTCTTAAAGGAAATTGCTCTTTTCTTGAGAGGCTGTACCATTTTGCATTCCCACCAGCAATGCATGAGTGATCCTTGAGTTTGTTTTAAAACTTCTAACATTCGCTATCATCCAGTATTTTAATAACTTATTTGATGTCACTTTTTATATTTTATTCCCAGGATAAACAGTTAAGCTCTTTCCATCTTTACCTTGAAATTTATATTTTCATCAAATTTCTTTATAAGAAGTTTTTAGGTATTTTTTTCTAACTTACTCCTTTATTTAAAAAAAATTTTTTTTGATGTAAAGTTCAATGATTCATTAGTTGCGTATAACACCCAGGGCACCATGCAGTACATGCCCTTTTACTACCCATCACCAGCCTATCCCATTCCCCCACCCCCTCTCCTCTGAAGCCCTCAGTTTGTTTCTCATAGTCCATAGTCTCTCATGCGTCATTCCCCTTCTGATTAACCCCCCTTTCTTTATGCCTTTCTTCCCCTACCGATCTTCCTAGTTCTTATGTTCCATAGATGAGAGAAACCATATGATAATTGTCTTTCTCTGCTTGACTTATTCCACTTAGCATTATCTCCTCCAGTGCCATCCATGTTGCAGCAAATGTTCAGAAATCGTTTTTTCGATAGTTGAGTAATATTCCATTGTATATATGGACTACAACTTCTTAATCCAGTCATCTGTTGAAGGGCATCTTGGCTCCTTCCATGATTTAGCTACTGTGGACAATGCTGCTATGAACATTGGGGTACATATGGCCCTTCTCTTCACTACATCTTTATCTTTGGGGTAAATACCCAGTCGTGCAAATGCTGGTCATAGGGCAGCTCAATTTTTAACTTTTTAAGGGACCTCCACACTGTTTTCCAGAGTGGCTGTACCAACTTGCATTCCCACCAACAATGTAGGAGGGATCCCCTTTCTCGACATCCTCTCCAACAATTGTTTCTTGCCTTGTCAATTTTTGCCATTCTAACTGGTGTAAGGTGGGATCTCAGTGTGGTTGTGATTTGAATTTCCCTGACGGCTAATGATTTTGAACATTTTTTCATGTGTCTGTTAGCCATTTGTATGTCTTCATTGGAAAAGTGTCTGTTCCTATCTTCTGCCCATTTTAAGATTTTTTTATTTGTTTCTTATGTATTGAGTTTGAGAAGTTCTTTGTAGATCTTGGATACCAGTCTTTTATCTGTAGCATCATTTGCAAATATCTTCTCCCATTCTGTGGGCTGCCTCTTAGTTTTTTTGACTGTTTCCTTGGCTGTGCAGAAGCTTTTTATCTCGATGAAGTCCCACAAGTTCATTTTATCATTTGTTTCTCTTGCCTTTGGAGATGTGTCATGAAAAAGGTTGCTGTGGCCGATGTCGTAGAGGTAGCTGCCAATGCTCTCCTCTAGGATTTTGATGGATTCCTGTCTCACATCGAGATCTTTCATCAATTTAGAGTTTATCTTTGTGTATGGTGTGAGAGAGTGGTCAAGTTTCATTCTTTTGCATGTAGCTGTCCAATTTTCCCAGCACCATTTATTGAAGAGACTGTCTTTTTTCCACCAGATGCTTTTTCCTGCTTTATCAAAGATTAGTTTCCCAAAGAGCCAAGGGTCCATTTCTGGGTTCTCTGTTCTGTTCCATTGGTCTATGTGTCTGTTTTTCTGCCAGTACCATGCGGTCTTTTTGATCACAGCTTTGTAATACAGCTCGAAATCCGGCATTGTGATGCCCCCAGCTTTGTTTTTCCTTTTCAACAGTTCCTTGGCGATTCGGGGCCTTTTCTGTTTCCATACAAATTTAAGCACTCTTTGTTCCAGTTCTTTAAAAAATGACCTCGGTATTTTGATTGGGATAGCACTGAAAGTGTAGATTGCTCTGGGTAGCATGGACATTTTAACTATGTTAATTCTTCCAATCCATGAGCATGGAATATTTTTCCATCTTTTGTGTCTTTTTCAATGTCTTTCAAGAGTGATTTGTAGTTTCTAGAATATAGATCCTTTACGTCTCTGGTTAAGTTGGTTCCAAGATAACGTATGATTTTTGGTGCTATTGTACATGGGATGGATTCTCTAATTTCTCTTTCTTCAATCTCATTGTTTGTGTATAGAGATGCAACTGATTTTGAGCATTGATTTTGTATCCCGCCACATTACTGAATTGCTCTATAACTTCTAGTAGTTTGGGAGTGGATTCTTTTGGGTTTTCCATATAGAGTATCATGTCATCTGTGAAGAGAGAGATTTTGACTTCTTTTTTGCTGATTTGGATACCTTTTATCCCTTTTTGTTGTCTGATTGCTATTGCAAGGACTTCTAGTACTATGCTGATAATAATGGCAAGAGTGGGCATCCTTGTCGTGTTCCTAATCTTAAGGGAAAGGCTTCCAGCTTTTCCCTGTTGAGAATGATATTTGCTGTAGGCTTGTCATAGATGATTTTTATGAAATTGAGGAATATACCCTCTATCCCTACACTCTGAAGGGTTTTAATCAGGAAAGGATGCTGTATTTTGTCAAATGCTTTTTCTGCATCTATTGAGAGGATCATATGATTCTTGGCTTTTTTCTTATTGATAAAATCTATCACACTGATCTATTTGCAAATGTTGAACCACCCTTGCATCGTAGGGACGAATCCCACTTGGTCATGATGGATAATCCTTTTAATGTAGTGTTGGATCCTATTAGCTAGGATCTTATTGAGAATTTTGGTGACCGTATTCATTAGGGAAATCGGTCTGCAATTCTCCTTTTTGATGGGGTCTTTGCCTGGTTTGGGGATCAAGGTAATATTGGCCTCATAGAATGAGTTTGGTAGCTTTCCTTCTGTTTCTATTTTTTGAAATAGCTTTAGGAGAATAGGTATTATTTCTCCTTTGAATGTTTGGTAGAATTCCCTGGGAAATCCGTCAGGCCCTTGTGTTTTGTTTTTTGGAAGGTTTTTAATCACTGTTTCAATCTCTTCATAATTATTGGTCTCTTTAAAAAATCTATTTCTTCCTGTTTCAGTCTTGGTAGTTTATAGGTTTCCAGGAAGGCCTCCATGTCTTCCAGATTGCTTAATTTATTGGCATAAAGCTGTTGATAAAAGTTTCTAATAATCCTTCCAATTTCATTGTTGTTGGTTGTGACCTCTCCCTTTTCATTCATAATTTTATTAATTTGGGTCCTTTCTGTTTTCTTTTGGTTAAGTCTTGCCAGTGGTTTGTCAATTTTATTTATTCTTTCAAAGAACCAGCTTCTAGTTCTGTTGATCTGCTCTTGTGCTTCTGGTTTCTAATTCATTGATCTCTGCTCTGATCTTGATCAACTCCTTTCTTCTGCGTGGATTAGGCCTGTTCCTTTGTTGCTGTTCCAGCTTCTTGAGGTGAGAGTATAAAAACTGCATTTTAGATTTTTCTATTCTTTTGAGTGAGGCTTGGATGGCTATGTATTTCTCCTTAGGACTGCCTTTGCAGTGTCCCGTGTGTTTTGGACCGTTGTGTTTTCATTCTCGTTGGTCTTCATAAATTGTTTAAATTGATTTTTGATTTCCTGGTTTATTGAATCATTCTTGAGCAGGATGGTTCTTAGTCTCCAAGTGTTTGAGTTTCTTCCAAATTTTTCCTTTTGGTTGAGTTCCAATTTCAAAGCATTGTGGTCTGAGAATATGCAGGGAATGATTTCAGTCCTTTGGTATAGGTTGAGACCTGCTTTGTGACCCAGAACATGGTCTATTCTTGAGAATTTTCCATGGGCATTAGTATAGAATGAGTATTCTTTGGTTCTGGGGTGTAGTGTTGTATATATATCTATGAGATCCAACTAGTCTAGTATGGCATCCAAAGCTCTTGTTTCTTTGTTGATTTTCTGCTTAGGTGATCTATCTATTGCGGATACTGGAGTGTTGAGGTCCCCTACTATTAACTTATTTTTATCTATATGTCACTTTATTCTGGTTAAGAGTTGGCTTGTGTACTTGCTGCTCCCCTGTTGGGGGCATAGAGATTTATAATTGTCATATCCACTTGTTGGATACATGCTTTAAGAATAATATAGTGCCCTTCTGTATCTCTAACTATAGTCTTTAGTTTAAAATCCACTCTGTCCGATATGAGAATTGCTACCCCAGCTTTCTTTTGAGGTCCATTGGCGTGAAAGATGGTATTCCATCCCTTTACTTTCAGTCTGAATGTATCTTTAGGTTCAAAATGAGTCTCTGGTAGACAGCAAATGGATGGGTCATATCTTTTTATCCAATCTGCAAACCTGTGGCATTATGGGAGCATTTAGGCCGTTTACATTGAAACTGATTATTGAGAGATATGATTTTAATGATGCCATGTTGCCTGTAAAGTGTTTGTTTCTATAGATTGTGACTTTCCGTTCTGTATCACTCTTGGGGCTTTTTTACTTCATAGAACCCCCCTTAATATCTCCTGTAGGGCTGGTTTTGTGTTTACTAAATTGGTCAATGACAATGATTCTGGAAGGTCTTTATCTCTCCATCAATTCTTAATGACAGCCTTGCTGGATAAAGGATCCTTGGCTGCATGTTTCTCTGAAAGATCTTTAAAAATTCTCCCCACCCAACCCTTTCTCTCATTCCAGGTCTGTGTAGACAGGTCTGACGTAACTCTGATACCTTTGCCTTGGTACGTGAGAAATTTCTTTGCCCTGGCCACTTTCAATACTGTATCCTTGGATCTAATATTTGCAAAATGCACTATGATGTGACGTGGTGTAGGTTTGTCGTGGTTGAGCTGGGGAGGGGTCCTCTCTGCCTCTTGGACACAAATGCTTGTTTCCTTTGCTAGATTAGGGAAGTTTTCAGCTACAATTTGTTCAAGTATCTCTTCTAGACCTCTGTTTTTCTCCACCCCCTCAGGGATGCTGATGATTCTAACATTGGAACGTTTCATTGAGTCAGTAATCTCCCATAACCTACATTCTTGAGATTGGATTTTTTTAAGCCAAGTTTCTGTCTTGGCTTTCTCTTCTACTAACCCATCCTCCAATTTGCCAATTCGTCTTCTGCCTCATTCACCCTGGCTGTCAGAGCATCTAGTTTTGACTGCATTTGATTCATAGCATTTTTAATTTCTGCCAGACTCGCTCTCATTTCTCCCCTTAGAGATTCTATACTGTCATTAATATTTTCATTAATAGTTTTTTCAAGTGTACACATCATCTTGACCATTGTTACTCTGAACTCCATTTCTAACAATTTGGTTGTGTCCATATCCATCAGTTCTGTGGCAGAGGCCACAGACTCATGATCTTTTCTTTGCTGGGGGGAATTTCTCCTTCTCGTTATTCTGATGAGGAGAGGTTGCGGGGTTGTCCAGAGCCCAAATTATTGACCAGGACCCAGGCAGTGTGCACTTGCTTTACAGTAACCTTAGGGATATGGGCTTCTTCATTTTTCAGCCTGCCTTCTGGGGGAGGGGCCTGCCCTGCCGGTACTCAGGCAATCCTGTTTAGGTAGAGTCTCCCTGTCCCCTACGAGGGGTGATGGGGATGGGCACACCATGAGCCGGTATTTCCAGGCTTTTGTTCTCTGGCAGCTTTCCCTGCGGTTTGCTATGCCTCTTCTAAGAGTCAGGGCAGCAGTAGCCGAATCCCAGCCTCTGTCTCAGAACAGAGGGATCGCAGACCACTCTCCACTGGGATCTTCTGGGGACTTTAACTAACTTTAGCTGGCATCCCAGCCCTCACTTCACGACCGGCACGTCTCTGTACTTTGTGTTTCTAACACCGCCAGCTGCCAGCCACCCCCGGTTGCTCTGGCGCTCCGTTTCAGTGTGGTTCATGCACTCTGGAGCTCCGGTTTTCAGTCTGGTCATGCCCGTTCCCCGGCTCATGGTCTCAGTCTGCTTTCTCGAGGGTGCCGGTCTGCGAGTCCGCCCGCTCCCCAGTGCAGGTGGCTACCGCTTCCTGGTGCCCGAACGCGGTGGCTCCCTCCTCCTTCCGTTTATCTCTGTGCGGATTGACGGCTCCCCGCTTCATACCTCAATACTCAGCCCTGGAGATGTTTGTTTGTAGAGATCCAGATGTATCTTCCTGCGTCTCAGGCTGATTCCGTGGGTGTTCAGGATGATCTGGTACCTATCCAGCTCAACTCAGGGGACCAGCTGAAAAAGGGGACCCCCACACCTCCGCCATCTTAACTCTCCCTCTCGCTTTTTAGGTATTTTTAAACAGTTTTAAGTGATAAGAAAATAGCTTTATCGTGTCTAGTTTTGTAATTGGATTTCAAATACACAAAGGAAAATAGAAAGCACCTATTTAAGAAAAAATAAATTAAGGATATGTCTTTATTCTATAATAAACATGAGTATAGTGCATTTGAAGACCTAAAGGAAGGTAAAAAAAAAAATATTACTATACTTAAGTAAATCTTTCCCAAGGTGGAATTCTAAATTTCTAAGACAATAACTAATTTGGATAAAATAAAAGGTTATTTAAACACTATTGCTAAATAAAAATGACTTCAAACTTACTATTTTTTTCAAAATGGAACCAGCATTACTTTTATTTATAAATAAATGTTTAGTAAAAGAGCAAAAAATATAGGAAGGCGTAAAAAAATAAAATTATACGTAATAGTATTCATAGAAAATTGGCTTTCATACACTTACTACTTAAAGACCTTTGAAACTAGAATAAGTTATTTTGGAATAAGAGAAAAGTGGTTAGTTTTAGGTTATGGGATTTAAGTGGAAGAAATGTAAGTTTCATTTCAAAATTTTATTGATAGAATGTAAAGGTCACAAATTCAAAACATGAGAAGTTATCGTGGTGCTACCTTAGCAGTTAAATTACAGCCCCAGATTCCTGAATATAGCCTCTTTTTGAGGACTTCAAGCCAGCAAAGTTATTAACTCTTTTATTAAATGCCAATTATTTAGTTTCTTGTAGTGATCAATGTAGTGCTTGCCTCAGCTTCTCCTAAACTTGACTATCCTGAATTGAGTTTACAAAAATAGGGCTAGAATGTGAAGATGAAAGAAATGTGTATACCTCTTAATTTAATACAGAAAGCACAGGTATTCTCCACAACCAATCCTGTTAGCATTGTAAGAGGAGTAATATAAGAATGAGTTTACTCCAGCATGTGCCAGATTCAATCACCCAGCTATTGTGTAATGTCAGTTTGAGGATCCTTTATTGCTTATTATTTCACATAGGAGCAAAAGAATAACAAAAAAAAAGTCTTTTGCCCAATTGTCTGCCAGAGATTACAGTTTAAAGTAAATCAACACTTTATTGTAAAATATTTCCCTACTTGTTCCTTCATTGGACAAAGTCCTTGAGGAATCAGTCATGTATTTCAAGTACCAGCAGAACTTAGGAGACCAGCTGAGCTACATAACTCTCAGCATTTTATTTTTTCACAAGGAAATCTTGACTTAAATTAGCTACATTCTGCCTTGGCGTCACTTGATTATCTAGATTTACACAGAGGTTGGAGAAGCAATTTGTGCAATTCAAAGATGCCAACTTGTCAAATAGTAAATCAAGGTGATTTTCATAAAGCCCATTTTACATAAGGGGTCTTGTACTTTTACAAGAAATATTATGCTATTTTCCTCTCATTTCTTTGTAGAGGTATGGAAATATTGTGATAAATTATTACACATTCCTACTGTCATTTCTCTTTGAGTATAGGTATCTATATTGATTCAAATGATTCAAAAATTTCCAGTTGATTCAGTCAACTTTATCAAAGTTCTAGAAGCACTAATATACAAGAAATTCAAAGTTGCGGGTAAATTCCCTTTTATTTTGTATGTTTAAAAAAGGAGATGAAACCCGTCTTGCTCTGTATAATTTTTCCTTGATTAGTTGAATTCTAAAAAAAAAAAATGTAATTTTACTTAATCTTTGGGAATTTCAGCCATAGGGACACATTGTCCACTCTTACTACTTCACTCAGGTGAAGATCCTACAATCACTGCATTTTGACATTGTATGGAAACTTAAAAAAATGTTTAGTTCAAGGTTTGTATTTATCTTTATTTTGTAAGTGAGATAACTTAATGTACTAAGCAACCAGTCCAGTTTAAGCAGCTAGTAAGTGGAAGAGGTAATGTTAAAAATCAGACTACCTTAGTACTTATAGTATGTAGTGCTTAGCTGCTTGTTTCCCTACACCAGCAGTGCTGCCTGTAAAGAGTTTGGGAAAACACATTTAATCCTTTCTATAGTAGACAAAACCTAGGGTGACCCTGATAGCTATTTCCCATCTCTCTGCATAACTTATGTTCATGCTTTTTATAATCAATCCTCTACCTTTAGTGAAGGCATGTGACTTGTTTTTGAACAATAGAATATGGCAAAGGTGAAGTGATATTGCAGATATGTAATTTAAGTTCTAAATCTATTGGTTTTGAGTTAATCAAAAGGCTTCCTGAGAGGCCCAACTGAATCTGGCAAAAACCCTTAGAAGAAGAAGTAGGCCCCACTCTGAGGTCAGACTCCTGTTTAGGAGAGATTTTCCTGGCTGGCTTGATGAAGTAAGCAGCCACACTAAGGAAACACAAGGGGCAAGACACTGCAGGTGGCCCCTGGAAACTATGGATGGTCTCTAGCACCTGTGGTTGGTTTCCAGCCTACAACCAGCAGCAAAAAGCAGGGGTCCTCAGTCACACACACACACACACACACACACACACACACACACACACACAAAGAATTCTGACAACAACCAGAATGAGATTGGAAGTAAATTCTCCCCAAGCAAACCTACAGTTGAAAACAGAGCCCAAACAATGCATTAATTGCAACCTTGTAAGATCTTGAAGAAACAGCCCAACCGAGACAAACCTCAACTTGGGACTCGCGGAAACTGTGAGATAATAGTGTGTGTTGTTTGAAGCTGTAAAATGTGTGGCAATTTGTTATTCTGCCACTTACAGACAGACAAACAAAACACCTATTTTGCTTGAAGTTAGAAATTTCATTCTTCTATTGAAAAAAAAATGTTTTTCACCTGTTTGTGTATAACACATAGAAATGGTCCACTCCTTTGTAGTCCTATTTCCTGTATCACCTTCATTTCTCAACATCGCTGCACCTTTATCTCAGAGCTTTGGCCAGACTAAAGAAGTGATTTTATCCTCAGGCAGTGGTTCCTAGACATCTGATTTCACAAACCAAAATAATTTTAAAATATGTTTTGGGGACAGATATAGTGGTATCAACCTTTGATTTTATAACATAATGACATTTCAAAACCATCAACTAGTATCTAATCATTTTATCATTAAAAAAATAGTATAACACCAAAAAGTATAGTATGGGTATAATCTCAGAATAAAGAAGAATCTTTCCCAAGAAAAAAGAGTTTGTAACTTATGCATGCACACACACACACACACACACACACACGAGTCAAACTCAGTCTTTAATCTTCCCATTTGCTTTCAACTAGAACAGACAAAACATTGTCACAGACTCATACCCAACTATAAACTGTCATTTGAAAGCTACTCTTGTGGGGAGAAGTTTTAAAAACCATTTTACAGAGCACTGACATTCTTTGTTATTTCTTTCAGGCTGCTTATTACCTTTCTGGATTAAGGTGATTTTCTCAAGGAGTGAACTGGAAACGTATGTTGTCTTTTTATTCCCTATTAATTATACTCTTAAAATAAAACTCTTCATTTACAAGGTAGCTCCTATTCACTAGACAAAATTCTATATACTCAGTATGTATTATATCACTGAATCTTCATTACAGTCCTATGATTTCTGTTAATATGATTATCTCCATTTTACAGATGAGAGATCTTAGATAATGAGGGCTTACATAACTTTCCAAAGTGATCTTAAGTTACTGAGCCCACATGTTAAAAAACACACTATGTGATATTACTATGTGGAGTTGGACTTTACTTTGTATATATCCCTTCTTTTCCACATTGATTTCATACAAAAACTGAACCAAAAATAGATGGACATTTGATGGAAAAGAAGGAATAAGAAAGTTATGCAATGGGGCAAAGATAGTCTCATCAATAAATGGTGCTGGAAGAACTGAATACCTGCATACAAAAAAAAAAAAGAATCTAGACATAGACCTTATATCATTGACAAAAATTAACTCAAAATGCATCATAGACTTGAATGTAGAATGCAAAACTACAAAATTCTTGGAAGATAACATAGGAGAAAATCTAGATGACCACCTTTTCCAATATAACACTAAAGGTATGAACCAGGAAAAAAATAATTGATGAGCTGGACTTCATCAAAATTATAAGCTTATCCCCGGCTAAAGACAAAATCAAGAGAATTAGAAAGTAAGCCACAAAGTGGGAGAAAATATTTTCAAAAGACACACATGTGATAAAGGAATTTATTCCAAAATATAAAAATAAATCTTAAAATTAATAAGAAAATAACCTTATTTAAAAATGGGTCAAAAACCTTAACAGATAGCTCACCAAAGAAAATATACAGATGGCAAATGAGCATGTGAAGAAATGTTCTACATGATATGTCAACAAGGAAATGTGAATTGAAACAACAATGAGATGCCATTACACACATGTTAGAATGGCCCAAATCTGGAACCCTGACAATACCAAATGCTGGTTAGGATGTAGAACAACAGGAACTCTCCTTCATTGCTGGTGCGAATGCAAAATGGTACAGCTACTTTTGAAAAATTTTGTCAGTTTCCTACAAAACTACACATACTCTTACCATATGATCCAGCAATTGTGCTCCTTGGTATTTATCCAAAGGAGTTTAAAACATATGTCCACACAAAACCTGGACATAGATGTTTATAGCAGCTTTATTTGTAATTGCAACAATTTAGAAGCAGCCAAGTTATCCTTCAGTAAGTGAATGAGTACATAAACTGTGATACATCTAGATAATGGAATATTATTTAACATTGAAAGTAAATTAGCATGAAGCCATGAAAAGACTTGGACAAACCTCAGATACATGCTATTAGCTGAAAAAAAAAAAAAGGTCAATCTGAGAAACCTGCATAGATTATAATTCCAACTATATGACTCCTGGAAAAGATAAAGGCATAGAGACAATACAAAGATCAGTGATCAGGAGTGAATGTGCGGGGAATGAACAGGAGAGATCACAGAGGATTTTAGGGCAGTGAAATTACTCTATATGATGGATATGTCATTATACATTTGTCCAAACCTATAGACTGTATAACACCAAAAGTAAGCCCAAAGGTAAAAACCACGGACTTACAGACTTTGGGTCATTATGTTGTGTCGTGTAGATCTATCATCTATCTATCTACGTGTCTATCTATCTATCTATCTATCTATCTATCTATCTATCTATCATCTATCTATCTATCATCTATCTATCTATCATCTATCATCTATCTATATATATGAATATATATTTATATTCACTATTCTGGTGAGTGATGTAGATAACGGGAGGCTATGCGTGTGTGGGTGCAAGGGGTATATGCAAAATCTCTGTACCTTTCTCTCTTAATTTTATTATAAAACTAAAACTTCTCTAAAAATTGTCTTTATGAAAAATATAGAAAAAAAGCATGAAGGCATATGAAAAAATACAAGACATCCTGAAAAAAACTTCTAATGACAGAATTTTGGAGATTTTTTTAAATCTGGGGAATCTTTTTTTTTTTTAATGATTTTTTATTATATTATGTTAGTCACCATACAGTACATCCCCGGTTTCCGATGTAAGGCTCGATGATTCATTAGTAAATCTGGGGAATCTTAAATATGAAAGTCAGAGTCAGACTTAAAAGGACATCTTTTCAACAATATAGTGGTGAAATCAATAGAAGAAATTATAACAGAGAAATAGAAAGAAAGGGAGAAAAGAGTAGACAATATTGAGGAGAACATTGTTTAGTAATAGGGTGGTTGAGGTTTCTCTTGAAAAATACCAGAACGTAACTTGAACTCAGATTTGGATTTAGATTCAAGCAAGATTTATTTACTTCCCATTTTGTGCCAAAGAGTGTACAAGACTTTTTCACATGTGTCCTAATTATTTAACAGTCATAAACTTATGGACTCTTCAGTCAAGTATCTTTGAATAATATCTCTGAGACTGTATGTGTAGGACAATATGGTACATTTTAAATGAAATACACTGCGATTTTTAATTTATGTGCCAATTTGGCTTGACTACAGTGTCCAGTCATTTGGTCAAACACCAGACGATGTTATAGGAAAGGTATTTTTTAAAGGAGATTAACATTTACCACCAGTTGACTTTAAGTAAAGCAGTTTGTCCTCCATAATGTGGATGGGCCTCATCCAATTAGTTGAAGGCCTTAGGAGCAAAAATAGAGATCTCCCAAAGAAGGTATTCTGCTTTTAGATTGCAACATAGAAATTCTGCCTGACTTTTCAGTTTTCAGGCTCAAGATTTACAACAGCAACTTTAATCTGAATCTCCAGGCTGCTGACTTGTCCTATGGATTTTGGGTGTGCCAGCTTCTAAATGTGTGCCAATTCCTTAAAATAAATCTCTCCCTCTCACTCTATATGTATATCCTATTGGTCTGTTTCTCTGGAGAACTACGACTAACACATATACCAACTAAGCTAAAAGTCAGTTCTAATTCTTCAAAATCCATTAAGAAAATCTCTTTGACCATTTTGGGCCTGATAACCAATATTTAACATATAATTTACTGAATATAACAGTAGGTACCCTGGCTGTGTAATCTTACTATCATCAATTCCTCAGTTGTAAAATGAGAATTGATTATAGTACTGCCTTCCAGAGGGGTTGTGAGAATTAATGAGATAATATGATGTCTAGCACAGTGCCTGACACACTAAGACCTCCTTACATATGAGAGATTTTATACCCTTAAAATCATCCTGGAAATATACATTATTTACCAATAAGAAAACTGAAGCTGAGAGAGATTAAGAAACTCTTATGACATTAAGCTAATTCCTTTGATTGTGAAATAATGGCTACATTTCCTAACACAACTTCTTTTCCCTGGGTTTTATTGTTCTTCAATGTTATAAACTTGCTGATAACTGAAATACTAAATTTACATAAAGAATAACTGAAAAGAGAGGAAGACTAGCATAAGCTATAAGAAAAGAAAGACAGAATTTGTAAAAATGGTCATTAATACTGAAAACACTGCAGGATTGATTCACATAGGAGAAAATTTTGGTGGAATGCTCACTTTCAATATGTAGCAGTTCTTAGGATTGATAAAGGGGCACTTGTGGAATTCCACAAAGTGATCATAAATTGAGGTTTAATTGGTTCTCTCCATTTGTCCACATGTTTTATGTACATCTGGCAAAATGAGTGTTGACTGAAATATAGATCAATATGAGTTGATGACATGAAGACATGAATGATTATATATTTTTAATCTGATTAATATTTTATTTAATATTAAACATATAAATAAATATTGTATCTAAAATAATCAATTTTAGGTCGAATTTAGAGTGAATTTTGAGGAACTAATAGTGAAATTTCGTTTAGGGCAATTTTGGGCTAAAAATATTATGTTGTCCTGTTACATAATCTCTCAGAGATATTGATAATATAGAACAAAGTTTGTCTTGTTAAGGGAAAAAAAATATATGGGTGCATATTTCTCCATGATTTCTAGAAACAGAGTGGGACTGAATCCAAATGGCTGACGTTATTATCTTGCATAAACTCGATGGTCTTATTTTCCTAATACAGTAAGTCTTTTCCATTTCTGACTTTGTGGTTTTATGATTGAGCAAACTGAATACAAAAGGTGGTTGGCTGCTCTTGGTTAAAATATACACACATGTATGTACATGAGTCTATTATATTTTTATGTGTAACATAAAGGTTTAAAAACTGGTTTAAAGAGCCAGCTTTCTGAGACTAGTAGAGGACAGTGTCACACCAAGGTTTGTGATCATATGTGCCGATCTTTGCTCTACTTTTAAAAAGCTGTGATTGGGGATCACTTTCATCACTTTATTGGACTAACCACATGGGACTGGACACAGTTATAGACATAGATATGACTACGCATATATGATAAAGCTGAAGAAAATGGAAAATTCCTTGGAAAGGGAGAGGAAATGACCCATCTTTAACCTGAGTTAATTTTGTGTTCTCATAGTATACCCACGACCACCCACCCCCTCCAGCTCTGTTTCCTTTACTCGTCTCTCTCAAGCTTGAGTGAACTCTGGTGCAAACTGTGGAGGATGTGTCCATCTGGCTTTAATCAAGAGATAATTAGTAAAAAAAAGAGAAAAATTCATGTTTTTCTTTCTATAAAAAATGTACTGGATTTCTGCTCAGATATATTCAAGGACTTGAAATTTTCAATGGCCTATGAGATTTTCAAAGATCTCCGTGTAAAATTTGAGTCTTTAAAATTAAACTCACTGTCTCTAGAACACAAAAAAGGAAACCACAATATCAAAATGAATAAATGTTTAATTAAATGTCTGCATAACATTATGTCACTTCATTATTAAATTTAGTATTCATAAAAGATTTATTACATTTGAAAACAGTTTAGTGGATGATTTTTTTCACTTTTCAAGAATTTCTAAGTACACAAAATGTCAAAAAACATAGCCAATCATAAATTATGTCAATAACACACATAGCCAAGTAATTTCAAAAGCAAATTCATGACATTTCTTTCCCCCACTTTTGTAGTAAATAATTGTCATTGAATGTGGGTGTGCTTTCATATGTTTGTGATTATGCATGCTGTGCCTTCCAAAAGGGCTGACCGAGTTCTAAAGCAGTTCCACTTTTAATTCATCGATTGCTGTGCCATGAGAGAAAAGAAAGACATATTTGGTTCATGTTTCCCTGCTTTAAAACCTTTCGAACTAGTGAGGACATTAGACTGTGTTCTCTGGAAGCAGACTTTGGGCAGAGGGTCCTGTGCAAAAGGATTACTGTGGAGTAGTCTCAGGAGATACACCTACAAGGAAGGGTGGAAGGCAAACTGGGCAGAGGGAGAAGTTGCACTGTGGTTGTGAGAGAGGGCTCAGCTGATCCTTCAGTGAGCTCTGGAGCCAAGATGGCTCTTCAGAGCTGCCCCAACTTGGGTCAGGGAGCAAGGCCTTCAAGTCCCTCCAATCAGCCAGTGATTGGTCACATCTTCTCTGGGAGGGGACATAACCTTTGGCAAACAGCTCTAGACAGCTGAGGGAAATACGTTAGCGACGAAATCTCTAGATGGAGCATCACAGTGTGTACACCCTCCAGGGAGTATCTGATTACCTCACACCAAAATTCAGTCCAAATGTTGCAGTTATAGACAAAGGTACACTGGGGGGAAGTGGGACTTCATCCAGTTCATTAGCTTATCAGATTAGTACGATGGTAATAATGTATTGCTGGAGTAAGTGTATAATTAGTCTTGACTGAAATTTAATATTAAAGTATAACCAGTATGCTAGACCAACCTAGAAATTCAATATTAAATGATCAAAGACTTCCTGAACACTCTAAATTCTGAACTAGTAGTATTTTATGTAAAATAAGCATCCACAATTCTGGATTTAATTTAACTTGGTCAAATCATAATCCACAGTTATTATCTTTTGAACATCTATTACTAGGCTAGACTCCTGAATGCATTATATTATTTATTTTTCAATGTATGAATGCTACTTTAAAGAATAGGAAATTCATGTCTGAAGAGTTGATGTAACTTGTCCAAATTCACACAAGGTGTAAGACATGATTGACAGAATTATTCCAAATCTCTTTGACTCTGAAGTCCAGATTTTCCTCCCCAATTTACCATGTTGCCACTCCAGTCCAGAATAAGTTGCTAAGAATCTTTTAAAATATATGCAAAAATAATGTAAAATTATGCCCAGTAAAGTGAAGAAAAGCTATACGTGAATACTAATTTCACTGTAAATATAGCCTGCTACTATGTACCACATGGTGTTTGAATTGCTTCCCTTGAATAAACTCTTCACAACTCTAAAAGTGATATACTATCATTTTATTATCCTCTATTTAGAGATTGGTAAAATAAGATATGGACAGGGTTAGGTGACTTCCCAAGGTTATAAAGCTTTAAGTAGTAGACGTGGGTTTAGACTCTTGCAGTATGATTCCAGATACTCCAACTTAATCACAAAGCTCTGTTGCCTCTTTGGTTTAAGTGTTGATGTATTATGATTTAAGAGCTGGTATACCACATTGCTTTCTTTACAAAAGAAAAGTGTTTCCATTGACACACATTTCTGGGAGCCAAAGTCAATATGTATAATATCTAGAAATTTTCAAGGACTAAAAATGAACAGACTCTGAGAGTATTATTTTTAAGCAGAGGTAACACTTTGGCCTTTGTCCCTCACAACGGTAGTAATAAAAGCATACTCCAAATGACACATGTATAGCAAAATGTGGGCAAGATTTTGAAGCAAGCCACTTTATAGAAGAGGGTAGTTAGCAACATAGCTCAAGGACTGTTGTTTTGATCTCTCATCAAAAGAGCCATCCGAAAAGATCTCTATATCAAAATATAAACATTGTACTTTCTCTAAAGCTTATATGTCTTAGACATTATCTCCCATGTGTTTTCTTTTTTTTTAAGAATAAAGGATGGAAGACACATTTAATGAACCACCTCGAGCATATATGGGGCAAGATGATTTTTTTTTCTCCAAAAATATTGTTTCTTAAAGTTCCTCTGCTTTCTAATGCATAATCAAACATTGAAAAGGAGGTCTTGATTAAAGCGCATGAGTAAGTAGTAATTTTAGAGTTAATAAGAAAACAAAATTATTGTGGCTATTTACAAGTCTGAGAAGTACTTGTGAGTTTTTGATCAACACTTAGATAAAGAGACTTTCTCCTCTTCAAATGGCATTGTGCTAATGACCAAAACTAAGAAGAAAGATGAAACATAAACATATTACCTTTTAAATTATTTTACAGCCACATAGGATTGCAAGAATAAATACTCTACACTTGCCACTAAGAACAAATATTTTATACTAATTATTTCCTATGTCATAGAATATTTTAGTATTAGTTAAGATAAAAAAAATAGTGTCCTAATTCTTGCTTTAAGACATGCACTATGTAAGTGTAAACTTTGATGGGTACTAATGGACACTTCTTCCTAGCTTTGACCCTTAGGTTGGAAATAACAGCTTGTTGTTATTTTCAGAGAGAATAAGGCCCATTTCTAAACATTTTAGAAATCTCAGGGTTTTTTTTTTCCTTATAAATAGACAAATAAATGGCCACATTAGCAATTGCACTTCAATGAGTGCCAAGGACATTTTTAAAATGTCACAACTCAGGGTTAACAGTCTCATTTTTGACATTTGGCCTTCAGATTTTTCTTCTTAATTGTCTGTTTGCTGCCTTATTGCTATATACAGGAATTTAAGGTCAAACACATCTCTGTCCTGCATTGCCGTAAGATACAATGTCCAAAAGTTTTAAATATTTCATATATTGTGGGCTACCAAACCTTCCCAAATTCTATACTAGTTTCAACCTTTTGAATATAGGGAGGTCATCTGCTTAGACCAAAATTGCCCCAAGCAAAGATTGTCAGTTACTTGATTCCAACTACAAGCTGCTTACTTTTTAGCAGATGCTTGTGGGTTTGTTTTTCTAGACCAGTGGAAACAATTTGGGCTAGTTTTGTAAAAGCAAATATGAATGCAGCCTACACATAGTAGCGTGCTGTTATATAAGAAATAGGTTACATTGTCAAGGTAATGTTAAAGATTAACTGACTGACATAACTGGGACTTAAATTTTCTTTTTAAATCAGGATCACTTCCAGAGTGGCACCAAGGGAACTGAAGTGTGCCTCCACACACTGTCCACTTAAGATGTGTTATATACCAAGATATTCTAAATCTATTGGCATAGAACTTTGAACTTCTTGCTGGATTATACCATCCACTGAAAACAATAGAGAATGAAAACATCATATGATGGTGGTTTTAACATTGGCATGCTCAGTTCAATCAAGAATCCTTGCCATTCTTTACCCATTCAGCAAATATATATCAAAAGTCTTTTTTGTCCCATGTATTGGGGAAGTTGCTAGGGAAAAAAAGAATAAAGTTTTTTTTTTCTCAAGAAATTCTAGGAGCCAAAAGACTGATTTCTGTTCTACATGCCTCTCTGTATATGATTAGCTTTTGTCTCTCCCATTAGATTATTATGACCTTTGTAAATCATTATAAGCACCAGAATGCATACTAAATCTTTAACTACCTTTCCAAGGGTATGCTATATTTAAGCCATAGTCTCTCTGTCCTCACCTATCCCAGTTATGGAATGTGATCTTGCACCATTCTTAAAAAATATAAGTGGCCAAACTCTGTATTTCAATAGAACCCCATCCTCTTGGCCACAGTTGAAGTGACTAAGGATGAGCAAACTATTCCATGATTGACAATTTGTGAGCTAAAAAATGGCACCCTGTGTGGCTTTGGGAAAATGCTTTTTCCAACTATGGACAAAGACGGTTGGTTAAGTTAGGCACAAACTTTCTCTGGGGAATTTGACCCAGTGAAACAAACAAACAAACCAACAGTTTACTGTAGCAAGCTGAAGCAAAAAGAGATACAGAGGAAAGATAGTATGTAGGAACTATGGCACAGCAAAAGCTCCGAATAAACAATGTGACACAGAGAAGAGAAGAGAAATAATAAAATACAGCCATTGTGGCTGAAAGGATATACAGAGAGCAGGCTTACTTTTCTAATTATATCAGAGCTGCAAATTCCTGGAAAAGCAAAAACCCTGACGTCCATGATCTCTGAATTGGCCATGCATCTATTCCTTGGATTTCTCTCTCCATTACTTCTCCATTATAACCTTCTAATATCTATTATTTAACATGAACTTAGTGAGTCTCTGTCTCTTTCTGAAATAGTCTAAAATATTTCATAACCACAAATGTGAAAAATATCTACAAAATGCCCTAATGAGTTACCAAAGTCGAGTTTAGGGGCTGGGCCCTGAAGGCTTTGCAATATATTTTCAGAAATAGAATGTGCTTTAAGGAGAAGATAAATCACAAATAATGAACTTATATATGAACATACAGTCCATGATTAATATTATTCCAATTATCCTTAGATATATCCATGAATGGGGATGGTTGTGTTTTATTCCTGAATGCACCAGCTGTAACCTTGTGCATGGCATTTCAAAGATGAAGAATTCAGAGCCAGGACTGAAATATGAGAATTATAGATAAATGTTTTTTAGAAAGATAAGAGAAATTTTAAAAAAGGTTGAAAGCCAGCTAGGTTGCTGGCATTACTCTAGAATTCATCACATATATGATCTCACTTAATCTTTATGAAAAACTCTGGAAGTAAATATTCTAAACTATAAAACTATAAAAATTAATTTAAAAAAGTGAAGCTCAGGGAGTTTGCAGTAACTTCTCTAAAGTCAAGCTTGAAAGTGAAATTCATTGCTTCCTAGCTCACACTCCTTTCACTTAACCAGAATGCCTGCTCTTTATTTAGCATAATTATCTACTGTCAGAAAGAGCATAACAACCTCATTCCCACAAGAACCCTTGATTCTTGTTGCCTTTACTTTTATCCTGAGCCTTCTAGAAAGGAAATCCCTGCCAAATTCTAAGTGCTGTCAAGGAAAGAACTATTTTCACTTAATAAAATGGGTTCTGGGCACGCAGTAGGTGGTCAAGAAATACAGGTCGAACAAATGCTTTAATGGACATTTATACTTTACAAGCTTTATCACAGATTATCCTAAATCAACATTGGCTATTCACATGCAGCTTCACTTGGCTTACTGCAGTTGCAAAAAAACAGATTTTCTTACTATTTCTGGGATGCTAACCCACTTAAAATTTAAGACTGGGCTCTAGAGACAGTATCGGTATTTAAAACTTGGCTGCCACTTCATAGTTGCGTTGCTTTAAACATGCTATTTAACCTTTCTAGTCTCAGTTTCCTCAACTATAAAGAGTTAACAGCAGATAATGATACATGTTTTGTGTGCATATTACATGAGTTAATACTGTGAAATACTTAGAACAGTGCCAGGAAACTGATACACAATCAATAAATGTGAGCTATTTCAAAAGACCGCCAATGGTTTTCATCCAATATTACTCCTATTTTCACTCCTTAGTAAAGGGTAGGCCTTTCCCAGATGATTGTGACTGATCAGAGGAGTCAGCAGAACCCTATAATGTGGCTGTATTCATGTGTCAGGGGTGAGGGGGTTATCTCCGTCTTGAAGGCCCTGATACAGGTAATAGACACACTTTTGGAAAGGAGGCTTCTATAAATGATCAAATAATAAATATTTTAGACTTTGTGAGCCTTGTAGTCTCTGTCACAACTACTCGACTCTGCTGTAATACAGTAGAAACAGTCATAAAAAAATAGGTAAACAAATGACTGTGACTGTGTTCCAATAAAACTTTATTAGCAAAAACAGGCAGTGGGCCAAATCTGGCCCAAGAGTCACAGTTTCCTGACTTCTGCTAGAGATAATGACAGGTGGCACAGTGTTCAGATAATAAGTATGCAGCTGGGACAACTGCTTCCCAGATTCACCTTGAATATTACTATGTCGTCAGGGGCAGAGCACTTGAACTATATGAGCAAAGTTTCTAATTTGTGAGTTAGAATAAATGTTTCATAGAGTTCCTTTCAGATTAAGTCTCTACTAACTTTTAGTATGCAAAGGCCTAGAAATTCCATGTAGTAAAACCAAAATTACTCTTCTATTAAGTTTGCTAAATTTTCCCTTCCTCTCCTTCTAAAGGGAATCCTGCCTTGCCTATTTAAGTTCTCTTCCCCACCCTTGCTTGACTGATGATTTTGAGATTTTATAGTATGGAGTAAGTAGAAAAGGGTAGAGGTAGGAGAATAAGATAGACATGCTTGCCAGGACTGGATAAAATAGTTTTGTGAAGGGATCCAAAGTGAGACATGAGGCAGTATCCATAATTAGAATAGAATAGAATAGAATAGAATAGAATAGAATAGAATAGAATAGAATAGAATAGAAGAATAGAATAGAATAGAGGAAGAGAAATAGTGATATTGTGACATATATATTCTTTTCACTGTGTCTGAAAATTGCAAAGAGAAAAGTTTATTTTGCATTTTTTTTGTTTTTTGTTTGTTTTGTGATTTAAATAGTTTATTTTTTAAAAGGGGATTACTTTTTAAAAATGTAATGCCACAGTTATAGGAATGTATAGAGGTGACACATCTTTTCCTTAACTGTGCTTCTTTTTACCTTCTGCACAAAGGTAAAAATATTTGTTAACCTCATAGTTAATGGTGTGAAACGGAGGTTGGCAAACTTTATCTCCAAAGGGCAGATAGTAAATATTTTAGGCTTCACAGGTCACAAAAGATCTCTGTCACATATCTGTTCTTTTGCAGCCCTTTAAAAATGCAAAATCCATTGTCGTCTTGCACCATACAAAAACAGACTGGGCCAGATTTGCTTGCCTGCAGGAGTTTGCCAACATCAGGGATAAAATACTTATTTTCTGACTTGTCCGGAAGATTGCTTCCTTCAAGCTTTTTGACAGTCTGCTGCCTAAAGTAGAGAAAGGCCTTATTTACAACTGAATGCGGCTTGTGACAAAAGTAGAAATGGAGAATTCCTGCTCATTTTTCCTGCTCATTTTCCATTCACTCATTAAATAAATTTGTTGAGCACCCACGATGTACACTCTTACATATCTTTGTGTTCACAGAGATTTCCAGTGTTTCTTTCTTAAACACATGGTTCCTGCAGTTTCTCTCAAACTGTAATTATCAGCTCTTTATACTCATGTTTTATGGCAGATCAGGAATGAAATCTATCGTAGCACTCAAAAGGACTCATGATTATAAAAACTGAATCTAGCTAACAATGACATCCTTCCACCCAATACACATCCTTCAAAATCGTAGTCTAGATGAGGAAAAATATGTAACTATCTCTACTTAAAAAAATACTTCTTTTCCTCCCATAGGCTGAAACTTAACAACAACAACAACAACACCCCTCAAATCTAGAACATCTACCACGTAGTTTCTTCCATTTTCATAGTTCATTGCCATGTTAACATAGTATCTGGATCCAGGTAGGGCTCTTCATAAACTCTCTATTTCATCCATAAAACAATACATTAAGGGTTGAATACTGCTCTTAAAGTACTTTACACTCCCACATTTCATCTCAGGAAAGGAGTGGTCATGATTCTGCTCCTTCAGGATGAAAACTATAACTGTCAGCTTTCTGAATATGTCTGCTTTTTATCTTAACTGAGAAAAGACTTTCAAAGTGGTCAAAAGGAGCCAGGACTTGAGTTTTAAAATATAAAAGTTGCCCCATTCCAGATCTTTGGTACAGTCATCAACTACAATAATCTGACTACCCATACCACAGAGACATGGCACATTTTGTAATTAGAAGTGCTTGTGATTTTCCTTTGGACCATCTAAACAGAGGGAAATGCCTTGGGAAACAACTTTGTTTGTTCTCTTGTGTCTCTTAAACACACATGTGCACAATCAGTTCTCCCTTTGATCAACTACATGAAGAGAGGAAAAAAAAAAAAAAAAGAGTGGACCAAGGTTATTGCTTCCACTCCCCTTTTTGTGCCCTTTACTCTTCCTTTTCCTTGTACTCCTGCTTAGCTAATTTGTCCCTTTCCTTCTGCAGTTTGTCCTGTTCCTTCTTCCTTTGGGACTCATCCCAAAGCGAGTCTCACTCCAGTTTTCTGGCATTAAAGACATCTTCCACACTGTTGTTTCGGGATACAGATTTATCAGAGCCAACGTTCATCGTGGTAGCACCTGAATCATCCTTATCATCCTTCTCATCCTCCGCATCTGTCACATCAGCATACTGGGCCAGGAGTGCAGCTTTTCTCTGCTTCTCCTCTTATGATACCATCCTGGGCTTCACCACAATCTGTCCCTGCTTCTAAATTTAGGTGGCAATGGCCTGTATCTCATCTTCTTTTTTCACTTTGGTGGGAACATTCTGACTTTCTGACCATCGTTCCACAATCTCCTTGCAAATGTTAAGAGAATCTTCTTCCAAGAAGGCAGAGAGGATACCCTGCAGAGTCCAGCGAGTCCAGCTTCTCTTCTTCCTCCTCTTCCTGCAGGACACCAAGATGTAGGTGCCCTATGGCTCAGTCTACTCCCAGCACCTCAAACCGTCTGTCTATCCACAACTCAAGACCCAAAGCCACTGCCTCCACCATTGCCTTCACCCAAGGCAGCTGCAACCACTTCACTGGGTGCCGCCATCTTTGGGTCAGGGTCCTCAAATTGTTTTTTGATAATGAGCTGTGTGTCTTTAATCACAAAATCATTCTGGGACTGGACCACATGAATAATGGCTGTTGCTGCTTCTTCTTCTTCTTTTCTTCTTCCCCTTCCCCTTCCCCCCCCCCCGCCCTCCTCCTCTTCTTCCTCCTCCTCCTTCTTCTTCATCTTCTTCTTTTTTTTAAATTTTTTAAATTATATTATGTTAGTCACCATACAGTATATCCCTGGTTTCCGATGTAAAGCTCGATGCTTCATTAGTTGCGTATAACACCCAGTGCACCATGCAACATGTGCCCTCCTCACTACCCATCACCAGTCCATCCCATTCCCCCACTCCCCTCCCCTCTGAAGCCCTCAGTTTGTTTCTCAGAGTCCGTAGTCTCCCATGCTTCATTCCCCTTCTGATTACCGCTCCTTTCTTTATCCCTTTCTTCCCCTACCTATCTTCCTAGTTCTTATGTTCCATAGATGAGAGAAATCATATGATAATTGTCTTTCTCTGCTTGACTTATTTCACTTAGCATTATCGCCTCCAGTGCCGTCCATTTTGCAGCAAATGTTGAGAGCTCGTTCTTTCTGATAGCTGAGTAATATTCCATTGCATACATGGACCACAACTTCCTAATCCATTCATCTGTTGAAGGTCATCTTGGTTCTTTCCACGATTTGGCTGTTGTGGACAATGCTGCTATGAACATTGGGGTACATATGGCCCTTCTCTTCACTACGTCTGTATCTTTGGGGTAAATACCCAGTAGTGCAATGGCTGGGTTATAGGGTAGCTCAATTTTTACCTTTTTAAGGGACCTCCACACTGTTTTCCAAAGTGGTTGTACCAACTTGCATTCCCACCAACAATGTAGGAGGGATCCCCTTACTCCATATCCTCTCCAACAATTGTTGTTTCTTGCCTTGTCAATTTTTGCCATTCTAACTGGCATAAGGTGGTATCTCAGTGTGGTTGTGATTTGAATTTCCCTGATGGCTAATGATTTTGAACATTTTTTCATGTGTCTGTTAGCCATTTGTATGTCTTCATTGGAAAAGTGTCTGTTCATATATTCTGTCCATTTTATGATTTGTTTATTTGTTTCTCGTGTATTGAGTTTGAGAAGTTCTTTGTAGATCTTGGATACCAGTCTTTTATCTGTAGTGTCATTTGCAAATATATTCTCCCATTCTGCGGGCTGCCTCTTAGTTTTTCTGACTGTTTCCTTGGCTGTGCAGAAACATTTAATCTTGATGAAGTCCCATAAATTCATTTTATCTTTTGTTTCTCTTGCCTTTGGGGATGTGTCATGAAAAAGGTTGTTTTGGCCGATGTCGTAGAGGTTGTTGCCTATGTTCTCCTCTAGAATTTTGATGGATTCCTGTCTCACACCGAGGTCTTTCATCCATTTGGAGTTTATTTTTGTGTATGGTGTGAGATAGTGGTCAAGTTTCATTCTTTTGCATGTAGCTGTCCAATTTTCCCAGCACCACTTATTGAAGAGACTGTCTTTTTCCCACCGGATGTTTTTTCCTGCTTTATCAAATATTAGTTGCCCAAAGAGCCGAGGGTCCATTTCTGGGCTCTCTATTCTGTTCCATTGGTCTATGTGTCTGTTTTTGTGCCAGTACCATGCTGTCTTTGTGATCACAGCTTTGTAGTACAGCTCGAAATCCGGCATTGTGATGCCCCCAGCTTTGTTTTTCCTTTTCAACAGTTCCTTGGAGATTCGGGGCCTTTTCTGTTTCCATACAAATTTAAGGACTGTTTGTTCCAGTTCTTTGAAAAATGTCCTTGGTATTTTGATCGGGATAGCATTGAAAGTGTAGATTGCTCTGGGTAGCATGGACATTTTAACTATGTTAATTCTTCCGATTCATGAGCATGGAATATCTTTCCATCTTTTTATGTCTTCCTCAATGTCTTTCAAGAGTGATTTATAGTTTCTAGAATATAGGTCCTTTACGTCTCTGGCTAAGTTAATTCCAAGGTAACGTATGGTTTTTGGTGCTATTGTAAATGGGATGGATTCCCTAATTTCTCTTTCTTCGGTCTCGTTATTCGTGTATAGAAATGCAACTGATTTCTGAGCATTTATTTTGTATCCTGCCACGTTACTGAATTGCTCTATAACTTCTAATAGTTTGGGAGTGGCTTCTTTTGGGTTTTCCATATAGAGTATCATGTCATCTGCAAAGAGAGACATTTTGACTTCTTCTTTGCCAATTTGAATACCTTTGATCCCTTTTTGTCTTTTATGAGATTGAGGAATGTACCCTCTATCCCTACACTCTGAAGGGTTTTAATCAGGAAAGGATGCTGTATTTTGTCAAATGCTTTTTCTGCATCTATTGAGATGATCATATGGTTCCTGAGTCTTTTCTTGTTGATATGATGTATCACGCTGATCGTTTTGCGAATGTTGAACCATGCTTGCATCCAGGGACGAATCCCACTTGGTCATGATGGATAATCCTTTTAATGCACTGTTGGATTCTATTAGCCAGGATCTTGTCCATATTCATTAGGGAAATCGGTCTGTAATTCTCCTTTTTGATGGGGTCTTTGCCTGGTTTGGGGATCAAGGTAATATTGGCCTCATAGAATGAGTTTGGTAGCTTTCCTTCTGTTTCTATTTTTTGAAATAGCTTTAGGAGAATAGGTATTATTTCTTCTTTGAATGTTTGGTAGAATTCCCCAGGAAAACCATCCGAGGCTGAAGTTTTGTTATTTGGAAGGTTGTTTATCACTGACTCAATCTCTTCATAATTAATTGGCCTGTTTAAAAAATCAATTTCTTCCTGTTTCAGTCTTGGTAGTTTATAGGTTTCCAGGAAGGATTCCATCTCGTCCAGATTGCTTAATTTATTGGCATATAGCTGTTGATAAAAGTTTCTAATAATCCTTCCAATTTCAATGGTGCTCGTCGTGACCTCTCCTTTTTCATTCATAATTTTAATAATCTGGGTTTTCATTCATAATTTTATTAATTTGGGTCCTTTCTCTATTCTTTTGTATAAGTCTTGCTAGCGGTCTGTCAATTTTATTGATTCTTTAAAGAATCAGCTTCTAGTTCTGTTGATCTGCTCTACTGTACTCCTGGTTTCTAATTCATTGATTTCTGCTCTAATCTTGGTCAGCTGCTTCCTTGTGCGTGGATTAGGCCTGTCCCTCTGTTGCTGTTCCAGCTTCTTGAGGTGAGAATATAAAAACTGCATTTTAGATTTTTCTATTCTTTTGAGTGAGGCTTGGATGGCTATGTATTTCCCCCTTAGGACTGCCTTTGCAGTATCCCATAGGTTTTGGACTGTTGTGTTTTCATTCTCATTGGTCTCCATAAATTGTTTAATTTGATTTTTGATTTCCTGGTTTATCGAGTCATTCCTGAGCAGGATGGTTCTTAGTCTCCAAGTGTTTGAGTTTCTTCCAAATTTTTCCTTGTGGTTGAGTTCCAATTTCAGAGCGTTGTGGTCTGAGAATATGCAGGGGATAATTTCAATCTTTTGGTATCGGTTGAGACCTGTTTTGTGTCCCAGAACATGGTCTATTCTTGAGAATGTTCCATGGGCATTAGAATAGAATGAGTATTCTTTGGTTCTGGGGTGTAGTGTTCTATATATATCTATGAGGTCCAACTCGTCGAGTATGGCATTCAAAGCCTTTGATTCTTTGCTTAGTTTTTGCCAGGGTGTTCTGTCTATTTCTGAGAGTGGAGTGTTGAGGTCCCCTACTATTAATGTATTTTTATCTATATGTCTCTTTATTCTGGTTAAGAGTTGGCTTGTGTATCTTGCTGCTCCCCTGTTGGGGGCATATATATTTATAATTGTCATATCCACTTGTTGAATACTTCCCTTAAGAATAATATAGTGCCCTTCTGCATCTCTAACTATAGTCTGTAGTTTAAAATCCAATTTATCTGATATGAGAATTGCTACCCCAGCTTTCTTTTGAGGTCCATTTGCGTGAAAGATGGTACTCCATCCCCTTACTCTCAGTCTGAATGCATCTTTGGGTTCGAAATGAGTCTCTTGTAGACAGCAAATGGATGGGTCATTTCTTTTTATCCAATCTGCAACCCTGTGGCGTTTTATGGGATGGTTCAAACCATTTACATTAAGACTGATTACTGAGAGATATGATTTTAATGTTGCCATGTTGCCAGTAAAGTCTTTGTTTGTATTGGCTGTGACTTTCTGTTCTGTATCACTCTTGGGGCCTTTTTACTTTTATAGAACCCCCCGTAATATCTCCTGTAGGGCTGGTTTCGTGGTTACAAAATTGGTGAAATGCACTATGACGTGACGTGGTGTAGGTTTGTCGTGGTTGAGCTTGGGAGGGTCCTCTCTGCCTCTTGGACATGAATGTTTGTTTCCTTTGCCTGATTAGGGAAGTTTTCAGCTACAATTTGTTCAAATATCTCTTCTAGACCTCTGTTTTTCTCCACCCTCTCAGGGATGCCGATGATTCTGACATTGGAACATTTCATTGAGTCAGTAATCTCCCTTAACCTGCATTCCTCGTACCTCAATACTCAGCGCTGGAGATGTTCATTTGTAGAGATCCAGATGCGTCTTCCTGCGTCTCAGGCTGGTTCCGTGGTTGTTTAGGCTGGTCTGGTACCTATCCAGCTCGACTCAGAGGACCGGCTGAAAACGGTGTCTCCTACTCCTCCGCCATCTTAACTCCTCACGAAGTCGTTTCTAAGCAGTATTTTGGAAAGAAGCATAATGGGACCACTTTTTAGTCCTAAGATTTATATCCAACACTCAGGTCAACATTTTATAACCCCATGGTGATGGGAGGACAGAAGGATTAGAGGGATTGCTTTTGTGGGTGAGGTTTTTCCGTGTTCGCACAGATAGTTTTTTGGTTCACTGATGCTATGTCTCATCAGATTTCATCTAGAACTATTTTCCTTCTCTTTCTGCTTATTGTGATTTCACTTTCTAGCTCTGTTATAGCACTGGGATGTGGGCTTTTTTTTTTTTAAGATTTTATTTATTTATGTGACAGAGAGACAGCCAGCGAGAGAGGGAACGCAAGCAGGGGAGTGGGAGAGGAAGAAGCAGGCTCCCAGTGGAGGAGCCCGATGGGGGACTCAATTCCGGAATGCCGGGATCACGCCCTGAGCCGAAGACAGATGCTTAAGGATTGCGCCACCCAGGCACCCTGGGATGTGGGCTTCTTAATTTTTCAGCCTGCCTTCTGGGTGAGGGGCCTGCTGCACCAATACTCAGGCAACCCTGTTTGGGTAGAGTCTCCATGTCCCCTGCGAGGGGGCATGGGGATGGGCACACTGTGAGCCGGTATTTCCAGGCTTTTGTTCTCTGGCGGCTTTCCCTGGCAGTTTGCTGCCTCTTCTGAGAGTCAGAGCAGCAGTGGCCGAATCTCAGCCTCTGTCTCAGAACAGAGGGATTGCAGACCGTTCTCCACTGATGTTCTGGCCACTTTACCTCCTTTACTGTTGGTGCTGCTCAATCCTGCAGCGTCCGGGGATGTGCGCCTCACACCCAGTGTCTTAGCCATCACTTCCAGGGTGGCATGTCTCTGTCCTTTGTGCTTCTAACACCGCCAGCCACCAGCCATCCCCGTGCACTCCTGGAGCTCCTGGTCTCAGTCTGGTTCCAGTGAGCACACCAGAGTTCCTTGAGAAGGCTGGTGGCGTGAGCTCCCGGCTCACGGTGTCAGTCTGTTCTCTCACTGGTGCCGTCTGCAAGTCCCACCGCTTCCCCATGCAGGTGGCTACCGCTTCCCGGCGCCTGAACGCGGAGGCTCCCTCCCCCTTCCATTTACCTTCTGATATCTGTGCGTGGTTTCATGGCTCCCCGCTTCGTACCTCAATACTCAGCGCTGGAGATGTTCATTTGTAGAGATCCAGATGTATCTTCCTGTTTCTCAGGCTGATTCTGTGGATGTTCAGGCTGGTCTGGTACCTATCCAGCTCGACTCAGGGGACCGGCTAAAAAAGGGGTCCCCTACTCCTCTGCCATCTTAACTCCTCCTCCTCATCTTCTTCTTCTTGATAATGGCTTCTTAAATATCACACATTTCTTTTTTTTAAATAATTTTTATTTTGTTATATTAGTCACCATACAGTACATCCCCAGTTTTTGATGCAATGTTCCATGATTCATTATTTCTGTATAACAATCAGTGCACCATGCAATACGTGTCCTCCTTAATACCCATCACCAGCCTATCCCAATCCCCCACCCCTCTCCCCTCTGAAGCCCTCAGTTTGTTTCCCAGAGTCCACAGTCTCACACATTTCTGATCATGCTAGTACATCCCCAGGTTAATTAGTGAAGTTGCCAATATTACTTAGGTCTGGAGTAGATGTAATTGTGATTTTTTGAGCCTGATTTTTGGTTAACAGACAGCAGCTTCAGATAAAACAATAATATTGGGCAGCCTGGCACTTTTATAGAAACTTGAAAAACGTTTCAGTGTTCTGAAGTGGGGTAATACTAATGATGGCTCTTGAGCAAAGCCTATACCCTTACTCAAAACATCACTAATTTCAAGTTGCATCCTTCCAGTTGAGTTACTGCACATTTGAAACAACTCTTAATGAGTTTTTGATGATATCTTTTTCTATTGACAATACTGAGAAGTTAAAGTTTTTTTTTTTTGTTTTTTTGTTGTTGTTGTTGTTGTTACTAATATTGGCACATTTTTCGGGAGTTCTGCTTTTCTGGTAGATCTCCAATCATAGTGTGATTCTGGTTCTGATTAAAGTTTTTATTAATTAAAAAAATACATTCCTTAGTATTGCAAATTATTTCATAGACTTCAATAAGCTTGGAAGCATTCTTGGTAACTTTAATATGGACATTTTTCCCACTATAATTAAAAATGGTTCTCATCTCCAGAATCAACTCTTAAAACTGCTTTTGCACAGCAATAGTCTTATTCAGTACCAGGGACAGTGTCGAATACACTCAATTGTGGAATGGATAAGTAAACGAGTAGTCATGGAGAATGACTCAAATATAAAGCAAACAGTAACAAATACTAAATTTGCACAAATTCTTAGTCACAAAAAAACTAAACAAAACCTAATAGAATAAGCCAATGGTGTAGTGTATGATACCCTGGAATACTGAGCTTCTTGAGGTTTGGCGCAAATCAGATATTGCTTACTTTCAGGATTAGTCTATATATTGTTTACCATCATGCCTAAGAATCAATTGGTTGTACTGTGGAGTATGAGAATGAGACACACCAAGAACCCTAATAAAATATTCTTTTTCCCCCCTTATCTCCCTAATGTCACATTCTATCTGCCAGTATTATAAACTGGCTACTGAGTATCTCTGCAACCTTCTGTTCTCTCTGCTCGCCTTTGGGATTCTCCTCCAGTGGGAAAATAATGCCTCTTTAGAACATTCACTCCTAAATTAAACTTTAATTTTCCAGAGGGGAGGTTAATAGTGTTTTGAATGAAAGCAAAACATCAGACTCACTATTGTTATAAACATGCTAATGTTAAACCACTATCACATTCTCCTACTTCTCAGAAATAATGCTTTTTCAAATGCTAAAAGTATTCTCTGTTGTAGAGCAAAGGTCTTCTCTACAGATAATACTACTGGGAACTAAAGCAGACACAGATATTGAAATGGTGATACTTTATTCATGACCATATGCTGCTACTGATTTCTGTAGCAAGGCATGTATAAATTTATTCCTTTTTTTCTTCCTTTGTTTCAATGGACTCTTAATTATCAAAAGTACAACATGTAATAAGTAGATGAATGATAAGTAATCTAATATTCACTGATTGATATTCAGCAGCTATTATAATACTCTTATCCTGCATGGGCATGTGAAATGTATTTATAAGAAAATGTGATTTAGAAACTAAGTATAATAGCTATTTTCTTCACTCATAACTTATATGAAAAAAGTTCTGATTTGGAAATATTAGAGATACTATATTTAGATCAAATCCATAATACGGGGAAAAAGACAATGGATCAAACTTAATAAACATCTACTGATTCACATTATGTGCAATGTGCTTTAAATATAAAGATGGTTAATACTTAAGAATTTAGAGACACAAATTAAAAATTATTATGATCTCCAACCATATCAATGATTTCATCAAATATAAATGTTCTAAACACACCAATTAAAATACAAAAACTTTCATATTGGATTAAAATGCTATTGAAAAGAAACTCACTTTAAATACAAGGACATAGTTAGGTTAAAAGTAAAAGTGCAAGAAAAGGTATAATGTAAGTACCAACCAAAAGAAAGTTGAAGTGGCTATTTTAGTATCAAAGGAGGCTTCAGAACAGGGATGAAGAGAGACATTCCATAATGAAAAGTGGGTCAAACCACCAAGAAGACATAACAGTCTTAGAAGTGTAAGCACCTAACACCAGAGCCTCAAAATATATGCAGCAAAAACTAATAGAACTGAAAGGAAATCAAATAAGTAAATCTGCAATTGTAACTTCAAACTTTGATGTTCCTTGCTTAACAATTGATAGAAAAATCAGGTAGAAAATCAGTAAGAACATAGGAGATCTGAGTAACAATATTAACTAACATGACTTAATTGGTATAAATAAAACACTCCATCCAACAAGAGCAGAATACCTATTATTTTCAATTGCATAAGGAATAGTCACCATAATAGACTATATCCTGGGCCATAAGACAAGCCTGAAAAATGTAAAATAAAAGAAATTACATAAATAATGTTTTCTTTCTGTAACTTATTCAAGTAGAAATCAATAATTTAAAAAATTCAAAAAATTCTCCAGTATTTATAATTAAATAATACATTCACAAATAATGTATTGATAAAACAATAAGTCACAAGGGAAATTAGAAGCACTTTGAATTGAATAAATTTGAAAACACAACATATCAATATTTGTGGGGTGTAGTTAAAAAAGTATGTAGAGGGAAATTTATAGCATCAAATGGTTATATTAGAAAAGAAAAAAAATCTCAGATTATCAAGCTTAGCTTACATCTTAAGAAACTAGAAAGAGAAGAGCAAGCAAAAGGAAAGAAATAATAAAGATAAGAGCAGAAATAAATAATTTGGAAAGTAGGAAAAAACAGGGAATTCAATGAAACCAAAAGACACTTTTATAAAACAGATCAATAAAGTTGATAAACTTCTATCCAGACTGATCAAAGGAGGGGGTGGGAAGAAAGCACAAAAACAAGAATTAAAAGGGGAGCATGATCTCAGATCCTAAATACATTAAAAAGATAATAAAGGGAATATTAAACTCAATTTAATAACCATAAATTCAACAACTTAGATTAAATGGACTAGTTCTTTTTAAGACACAAAGTATCAAGCCTCACTCAGGAGAAACAAATGGCCTGAATAATCCTATGCCAATTAAAGAAATTAAATTAGAAGTTAAAGCCTTCAAACAAAGAAAACTCCAAGTCTAGACGTCTTCCTTAGTAAATTCAATCACTTAACAACAAGAAAACAATTCCACACAAATTCTTCCAAAATGTAGAAGAGAAGGGAATACCTGCCAGTTCACTTTATACGACTAGCATTATGCTAATACTAAAATCAGACAAAGATATCACAGGAAAAGAAAATTATAAACCGTTATCTCTCATGATTATAGATGCAAAAATCCTCAACAAAATAATTGCAAATCAAATCCAGCAACGTACAGATGTGATAGCATGTCATACCCAAACAAGGATTTTCTGAAGAGTGCTAGAGTTCAATATGTGAAAATCAGCCAGAAATTGATATCAACATTCATTCATAGTAAAAAACAAAACAAACAAACAAAAAACAAAACAAAAAAACCTGCAGCAAACTAGGTATAGAGAGTAATATCTTTGCTAATAGATGAAATTTACAAAAAGCCTACAGCCAACTTCACACTTACCATTCAAAGACTGAAGGCCTTCTTCCTCTAATTAGAAACAAGGCAAGGATGTCTGTTCTTACCACTTCTTTTTAAGTCCTATTTTGTGTAATAACAAAATTTTAAAAAAGACCCCCAGATAGGAAGGAAGAAATGAACTGGTCTTTATTCACAAACAACATGACAGTCTACATGGAAAATCTGAAGAAATCTATCATCTATCTATCTATATCTATCATCTATCTATCTATCTATCTATCTATCTATCATCTATCATCTATCTATCATCTATCTATCTATCTATCTATCTATCATCATCTATCTATATGTATAAAAGCTAGTTGAATAAGAGTTGAATAAGTTCATGGCTGTAAAATACAAGGTCCACATAAAAAACTGAGTGGTATTTCTATTTTTAAGATGTTCATTCTTCCCAAACTTATCTATAAAATCAACACACTTTGTAGTATGATAAAATATATATCTGGTCATAGGAAAGACCCAAGGAGTTCTCCTTGGTTTCTTTGTGATTAAGAACAATCCTAGTACAGACAACCAGAAGATTCTGAGACTCTCTCCATGTGACCTTCTGGTCACAAGGGGAAAGTCTTTAGAACTCCCAAGAGACAACTATGGACCTTTCTGAACTATGGAATGTGACATAACGGTTAAAATAAAAGTTTTGACAATTATACTCAAACATTAGTTTCTACACTTATTAGAAATTCTTCTGTGCCATGAGTCTTTCCGCAACTCTGTCACATTGGATGTTAACTTGTAGAAAACTGCATAACATATAAATTATACTTATGAGATGAAGATATAATGATTTCTGTTTATTTTTTGTTTTATTATTTTTTAAAGATTTTATTTATTTATTTGAGAGAGAGAGAGAGGAGAGAAAGAGAGAGAAAACAAGCAGAGAGGAGGGGCAGAGGGAGAGGGAGCAGAACGCCCCCCAACAGAAAGCTCAATGTTGGGCTTGATCTCAGGACCCTAGGACCATGACTTGAGCTGAAGGCAGACACTTAACCCACTGAGCCACCCAGGCTCAGTTTGTTTAGTACAAAAGATTACTCCCAAAGGTTTCAGTTTAATTTCTTCTAAGATAATAAATAAATTTTATCTAAATTGGAAAAAAAATCATGAATCAATGTGATGTGCTATATAGTAGAGGACGTATATAAGATGCCATGAAGGGGCGCCTGGGTGGCACAGTGGTTAAGCATCTGCCTTCGGCTCAGGGCATGATCCCGGTGTTATAGGATCGAGCCCCACATCAGGCTCCTCCGCTATGAGCCTGCTTCTTCCTCTCCCACTCCCCTTGCTTGTGTTCCCTCTCTCGCTAGTTGTCTCTCTCTCTGTCAAATAAATAAATAAAATCTTAAAAAAAAAAAATAAGATGCCATGAAATCTTTGTGAATGGGGCCATAATTGGGTGTAGAAAGGCATGTCACCAATAAGCTCCTAAATATCAAATGTATAGTTATCCCTTTTAGTTCCTCTGTTGCATCACACATTGCTGAAAATATTATTAATCAATTTCAAATAATTCACCAACATTTGAAAATTGGGTGTTTTCACATCAAAATATAGATTTCTCTTTTCTCTTGAAACATCAGAATATAAGGCAATACTTGGTTTGCACATATTGAACAACAGGGCAACAAGTAGTGGTACGAGCAGTAGCTGATCCCTATACATAAAAGATATGTTCTCTGAGATTTACAGAAAGCAGGTGTTATATTTTCTTGATTCCTGCCATGGTGACTAAGCACTTGGGAAAAAAATGATTTGTTCTAAAAGCAAATGCAGTATCAGCACTGTAATTAAGAGATTCGGATTGGATCCTTCAGCAAAAGTTAAGGGAGACTGAACTAGATACTCCTGAATTAACCTGGAAAGGGTTTAAAGTACCCACAGGTTAGTAACCACCATGGTTCCTAATGGAAGCAAGTGAAAATCCTCTCTGAAGGACATTGTTGGGAAATAATTCTCTGTGGGTCTCCTGTTTCTGTGTATCTTGTGAGTAGTGGCCCTGACTGTGTTACAAACTATCTTTTCAAGGGTTTTCATACACTGAAAACTTTGGATCTATCTTTGGAAGATAGAGATGGTACCTCCCTAACAAGTAAAGATAATGTTTGTATAGTATTTAACCCAATAAAACAATCTTTCCCTCTGGATCACGGAACAGGCATGTTTACTGACTACCATAATAAGAGCCTGGTTCCCTAAGGTCAAGGTTTCTATCACATAACAATAAGTGCAGGTATCACCTGACCCTCTTCACAAGTCCCTGTGGGAATTTGGACTTGGGAAATCTGCATAAGAAAATGGCTACTGGTACTGCTGTGAGTAATAAAGTCTTTTGTCTCTGACTCAAGAGTGTTGTGTCTTCTGCCAGCGTTTATGAAATTGTGGCAGGCTCAATTAATAGCTTGAATATAGAGTAAAATGTCAGACCCTTCACAGTTCTAGCCTTTTAAAGAAACATTGGGCTGTAACTATTAATATTCAAAATGTATATGCAATTGGGTCAAGACATTTTATTTCTAGGTATCTAATTTAAAACCATATTCTCTCAAAGGCATAAAGGCATGGTAGGATATTTATTGTAACATTGTTTAAGCCTAAATACATACACAGAATAACTATTCTGGCTAAATTATAGGACATCCATCAGTTATATGGAATGACTATATAATATCCAATAATTTAATCATGTAACTATAATGGCTAAATTATAGGACATCCATTGTTTATGATGAAATGAGGTCAAGCTATATATACTTAGGAGGAAGGATTTTGTGGACATTTATTTGAGAAATAAAGCAAACTCAAGAAATGCAAACTTCTGGTATAAAACCATGTTTATAAAAACATCCACAATATTCTGTGTATGTGTATATATATATTTATAATTATATACAATATACATACAATATATATATTATATATACATATATAAATTCTGAAAGGTTGCCCACTAAACCCTTAACATTATAACTAGAGAGAGAACTGCAATTGGAAAGTGAGTCTTCAGTGATCAAGGGGTTTAATTTATCAGAAATGATTAAATTTTTAACATATATCAATATATTTACATAAATCAAAGTAAATTTATTTATGTAGATGTTATGCAATTATTAAAAAATTAATAAATATTCATTATCCATTTATCCCCCCCAAACACACTCATGGTGGTGATTCTTTTTGTCTGCACATTGCATTTCTTTCTTTTCCTCCAAATGGTGATGTACTCTCTTGCTTACTGTTCCTGATTTCTGTTCTTTTGTCCCGTAAATATATTTATTATTATCAATGTCATCAAAATTTTAGTTATTATTATTTACATTTATTATTATAATTCTGTATACTTGCACTAACATCAGCAAATTTACTAATGATAAAAACAATTATCATAACAACTATGTTCATGATAGCCCAATGATTTATAACCTCTTTGCAAGTACGTGGATCTTACATATCACGAGAGAAAATATAAATTGATACATTTTTGGAAATAAATTTAGACATATTTTGTAGAGTTAATCATTTGAACATCTTACAAGCCACCAATTCCACTCCTATGGAGACTTTTAACCATGTTCACCAGGAGAAATACACAATTTTGTTTATGGTGGTATTGTCCATGTTATTTAAAAGCTGGAAACAATTGAGATGTGTATAGACAAAATAATGGATACAAATCTTCATAGTACAGAGGATTCATGTAATAGTAAAAAAGAACAAACTGTGGTTTCATAAATAGGTGTGGGTAATTCTCAGAACCACAATATGGAGCGGAAAAAGCAACTGAGAGGTAATACTGGGTATGATGATGTTTAAATGGAAAAAGTTGCCTATGTATATGTGTGTATAAACATGGGATAAAACTTTATAAAAGCCAAAACAATGATAAACACAATGCAGGTCATAACCATATTTGCTGGAGACAGGTGATAGAAGAGGTAAGGAGCAACACCCAAATAAACGCAACCATACTGGTGATATTTTAGCTCTTCACTTTGGTGCAGGTTCATGATTAATAATTTTCTTATTTGCTTCATAATTTATAAATATATACCTCAACACTATGCATAGTCTTTCGTCTGTCTCAAAATGTTACACACCCATGTAAAAATACCTTGCATATCACCGATGATCTTTATATTGAATAAATGTCTATGTATAGTATCTGTTTTTGTTTTTGTAAAGAGATACCTTTGTGTTTTTGGAGGTAAATAACATCTTCTTCTGTGTTAAAGCCCATGTGACCACATGCAAAGCAACATGACAATGTCTTCTTGAGTAACTATTAAGTGGACAATAGGTATCTGCTTAAAAGATGCATTTCCGCAATTGTGAATTATGGTTTAAGAATAAAAATATTTCATACCAGGAAACAGCATAGGTGCTACTGGAAGCTTCATGCTGTGTAATAGAAGAGAGGATTATTTTTTATGGCCTGTGGTTTCTATGAATAGAATTAACCAGACACCAATTATCACCTCATTGAAAGGATAAGTCACTGTGACTTCTACAGCTGAGATCAAACTCATTTCTTTTGCAATGCGAATTAATTAGAGTTGGACAGAGCTATACTGAAGGGTTAGGACGCACTGCAAATTTGAAAAAGTCTATATTTTAAGCAACTCAGGAAAATGTGTTCCAATTAGCGTATAATGTTAATAAGCAATGATCTTATTTATACACAAGTACTTTAAAGAAATAATTTTAAAAGAAAACATTAAACAAGACATAAAAAGTATTCTTTTTGTGATGACTGTAATTGAAGAAACACAAAAATTCAGCAGGTGTATTATTTATTTTTAACTGGCAAGCAGGCTCTACAGAACGGGTTATCGTTACTTGAAAGTATTCCTCGGTGGTGAAATCCTCTGTTCAGTGGTGAATAAAGAGAGATGGTTGGCTTCTTATCATAGCTCAAAAACATATCAGATAAATATGCCCACCAGCTTATTTGGACACAGCAGTAGATATTACCATCTGCTCCCAAATATGCCTGCAACCCTGTAGCTCTTCCATTTTGGCACCCGAATTTATGGGAAGAGCATGACGTCCTAAGATATACTGATTTCTGAAAAGAGCCTTGAAAATGTATCCCTAGTGATACAAAGTTGTGTAAATAGCTGGGTTTACTTCAACCACCACTGTTTTTGAAGAGGGAATGCCGCTCCCACCTCTCATGTTGGGATGAGATGACATGACCCAGAAAATTTAATATCCTATTAGAATAAGCAGGTAAACAGAACATTGTTCAGGAAGATGATCAGCACATATATTTGTTTGTACCAAATAAATGAAATGAGCAAAACAAAGGAAAATGTTGACAGCAGAAATGGATACTATTAGCATCGTTACAGATAAGGTAAAAAGTCCACGGAAAATGGCAGACACATTCTGAAGGGGATGTTTCTGTCCTGCATCCAGAGACCTGTATCCAGGTCCATTCCCTCTTTTTTATTATGTTTTGTCAGTTTTAGATATAAGAATCTGTAGCGAACTCACCGTGACATAATGTATAGTTCCTAATCTCATATTACCAATTTAGATTTCCAAATTTTTATTTGTACTGTGTATATAATTACTCACAGTAATTTCATTAAGAATTTTACAATGCATTAATTTGATTTCACATACATATAGACTCCTTGATGTGAATAGAGGTTTATTTTATTTTTATTATACTTTGTTATTTAAAAAGAATAAAGAAGGTAATGTTTAAAAATCATAGAGCATACAAGAAGTTAATATGAAATTTAACCAATTGGCCAATATAAAGCAGAGAGAGAGAGAAAGAGAGAGAACAAGACAGTAAGAGCATCAACAAATAAAAAATAATGATGTTCAGCAAATAAACAACTAGTATTGTAGTCATAATGAAGTATCTTTCAGAAAGATCTGAGCTTCAATTAATGGTTGTGAATTTAACTGCTAGGTGAAATTTGGGATAGTAGGTAGGTCCTTGTTTCTTTATTGCAAGAAGACAGAACATTAATTACAGACAGACAATGTTCTTGAATGAGCGGAAGCTTGAATTTGCTGGCAGCTCTATAAAAATACACCTGTGCAGATATGATTAGTGTCTCCCTCTCCCATGAAATCAAGAATATGAATGGAAGAGGATTCTTAAGATATTCTTGATGCATTAAAGAGGCAGCAGAGCAGGGTGTGATGATAAAACCAGTGTCTGCACAAGATTGTCATGACTGACATTTATAAATTAGGGAAACTAATACGAGAATTATTATCTTTTGTAGCACCTGATTAAAAAGAATTCTGAAGCATTAAAACCATGCTGTTCTCCACAAACCACTTGAGAAGCTGAAGACATGATATGCATCTGTCACTCACGCATGTTACTCCACTCAGTTATTCCTAAATAACCAAATGATTAACCCACAAGTACAGAAAGTGAGAATATTTTTACTTTAAAATTTTAATGTGGGAGGAAATTATTCCTTGACTGTACATATAGAAATTCCAGTTTCAATTATTAAAGAATTCTAGGATTACAAAAATTTTTAATATTTTTTTCCTAAGTCTCCTATCCTGAGTAATTGATATGAGCTAAATTCTGACACTCCCTGACACGACAAGGCTATGACTTGCATGGCATTGGAAAAAAAAACAAAAACAAGCAAACAACAACAACAAACAAAACCCACAGTGCTTTGGGGATGGATGGGATTTAATACTTATCATAAATGATAAAAATGAACAATCTGCCAAGATAATGTACTTATCCATGTCTCAAAGGCAAGCATATAGAACCTCCTTTTAAATTTAAATATTTTCTTAGTCTTATACAAGATTATTGAAGATCGCAGCTGGGGTTTTATTGCATATGTTTTAACAAATATCCAGGGTAGACCTGCTATTCTATTTTTAATAGCTTTTTATTTTTAAGAGTCTTATGATAGAGTATTTCCTGTCACCCAAATAAAAAGCAAGAAAGAGGAAGTCATGATGTGCCTCTATTTTTTTTTTATTGAAGTAAGATTGATATATAACATTATATAATATGACCACCGACAGGTAGTGCCTGGTAAGGGCAATGATCTAAGCAGAAGAAATGGCCAGTTTGAGCCACTGAACCAAAATCATGCTGCTGGAACTGTGGCTTCTTCCAACTCATTGAAAGATAACTGCCAGCAAAGGACTGTGGAGAGAGGTGGCCTTCAGCCATTTGGCATTCATCAGCATGTAGGCCATATCTGCTCCAAACGCCTAATCACCATCAATCAGCAAGATAACAACTCACCCACTCATTGATTTGGAATGAAAGATTTGTTTCCCACTGTGGTTACTTATTACATAAATAATTTAGCCTATGTGGAAAAACATTTTCTTAAATATGCAGACTACAGTAATTTTACAACGTGATCATATATGGAAGTTACTTAGAAATTATTTGATCCCGTGGAACTAATTAGCATATTTAGTAAATTAACCTGGTGAAGACTTTTTCTCAATTTGGGCAACAGCATTTTGAGAAAAAGTAAAAATGTCACAAATGAAATAGCTACAGGGCACCTGGGTGGCTCAGCCAGTTAAGCATCTGCCTTCGGCTCAGGTCATGATCCCAGGGTTCTGGGATCTAGCCCCACATGGGGCTCCCTGCTCAGTGGTGAGCCTGCTTCTCCCTCTCCCTCTGCTGCTCCCCCTGCCTTTGCGTTCTCCCTTTCTGTCAAATGAAGAAAAAAAAAAAAGAAATAGCTACAAAAATAAAAGTTGTGATTTTCTAGACTTTTGATTTGGTGGGGTTAGATAATTTTCTAATCTCAGCTAGTCATTATTATTTTCTAATGGTTAACCTTCAGACACAATTTGAGTGAAAGGGCTTAAGGGAAGTCTTTTTACCACTTAATTTCATTGAAGAAGAATTTTTTTGTGTTTTACCATACTAACTTTATAGACAGCTCACTGATACTTTATAAATTGTTTCAAGCAAATGTCTTTTTAAAAAGATCATACCCCTGCTCGAATTCGAATGGAAAAATACTGGTAAATCATTTTGGATTAAGAGAAAATGTGGAACAAATAACTAAGTATCTGAAGAATTTATGAAGTTAAACAAAAGTGTATTATTTTAAAGAAGCTAATTGTTCACAATAGTTCTTGGTTTAAATTTCATAAAAATAATGTGAAAAAAAAACTTTGATTAGAGTCAATCTCTTCTTTCAGGTATCCTATTTCCATAAAAAAGAAACAAAGAAACAGAGAAATGACAATAAATCTTCTCCAAATTTTGCAGGTACTGAAACTTTCCATTTGAAGATGAAGTAGCTCTCCTAAACACAAAGCCATCACTGTACATTGGGTTTGATAGGACAAAAGGAACTTTGAACATCGGATAGAGCAAGATTTAGCAAATTTTTTGTAAAGGGCTATATAGTAAATATTTCAAGCTTGCAGGCCATACAGTCTCTGTCATAAGTTCTCAACTCTGCTGTTGTGACATCAAACCAGCCAGACAATAACAAATGAATGAGCATGTCTGTGTTCCAATAAAACTTAATTTATGGGCAATGAAGTTTGAAATTCATATAGTTTTCATATGCCATTATTATGGCATATGAATATTATTATTTAAAAAATTTCCCCCAAACACTAAAAAATGTAAAAACCATTCTTAGCTCACAGGCTCTACAAAAACAGGTGGAGAGTCACATTTGGCCAACAGACCATAGTGTCCCAATCCCCGAGATGGATGGTGAAGTCTTGGTTTATATATATACTCCATTCCTACTCAGGTAGGTGTTTTGTGATGGCTGCTTGATGGTAATTAGGTTTGCAAAGCAGTTATTTCTAAAGATACTCAAGCCCCCTCTCATTTTCACTGAACGTGACTACTCTCAGCCAAAACAAGTGCTGTAAGAGCGATTTTGGGTAGTATCTTGTGAGGACCTCAGGAAATAGGAGCTTGAAGATACACTTTAACGGTGAATTGCATTGCACAATTTGGTACTCGGTGTCTACTTACTTTCTGCCTCATTGATATCAAACCATTCATTCAGTCATTTATTCACTTAGTCATTCCTTTGTTTATTCTGTCATTCCACATTAAATGCCAAGCACTTGCCTAAGCACTGGAGAAATGGGTAAATTAGACATGATTCCTGGGCTGCAAGAACTTACAGTAGTTGTGGGACAGAAAAACTAATAGCGGATTCCCCGTGATACGTGTGAGATATGAGAAGAGAATCCCAGGACATCACGGAAGAGGGAAAATGCATTGGCAAGACAGAAAGAACAATGAAGAATTAAGGGAAATAAATCTCTTTAAGACTTTTAAAGAAAAGAACACTCATTGCCCACAGCCTCAGATAATACATGTAATATTTATTCATATTAAAGTGTAATAATAACTTACATATTCTATACTCACAGAATTTGATGAATGATAGACATCTTAGTGGTAAACCATTGGATTGTCAAATTTAATCAATAAGGAAAAAGAGGTCCTGAGAGGAGAAGTGAGAAATTCAAGGTCACCCAGCTCTTTAGAGGTGACCTTATTAAACTTAAAAGTTCTTCAGTTGCAATTCAATATTGTTTCCAACACAGTAAATCTTCTTTGCCTCTTCCATAGCTTTTTACTGATTGTACATTGTTTATTCTCTCTCTTCCATGCAGATTCTCTAAGTCAACTTGCAGAGCTCTTATCTTTTCTTCAGCAAGTCCTTAATGATTGTAGTTAATAAAATTGAGAAAATGAAATTGGAAATAGTGCTCAAATGGTGTTACCTTTTTTTTGAATTTTCTGCTGATCTGAAGTAAAAATACAATTACCTCAGCTCAGACTCAGCGTATTGTGTTTTTGTTCTAGGTTACTTCGTAAATTGCAATCATCGTCATTTGTGGCTCTCACAAGATTATAGGTGACTGAGTACTTCATCAGCTAAGATCAGAATTTCCCATGGCGCAAAACAAAACACTTGTATAATGATCTAGGAGAATGGATTAAACATACTAAATGAGAGAGCTACACACTGAAAATGTTCACGGGATTATCAGTTTAGCTTTTCAAATCCGTTCAACTAAAGTGAAATTGATGTGGCTCTGCTTGATTATCAGTACCATTTTAGAATTTAACTTCTACATTTCTGACTTTCAGTATTTAAGGCTTTCACCATTTTCAGTGCTGAAGGGCAGTATCTGCACTCTCGCCTCACCCCCCAGTGATGGATGCATACTCCCTCACTCCAGCCAGAGTTCTTTCTGGCACATGAAGGGTGGGGGACACAGGGAGAGGCATGCAGGGTCCTAAGCAGAGTCTCTGTAGATCTTCAGGGTCGAGAGTTTTTGTGCTTTCCTCTAGGACATTGCCCTTCAGAAAAATATATTATATGGCTGGGATGCCCAGAAGAATTTCCAGGGATTGGACATAGCAACTATAAAAACACAGTTCTGTGTGAAACGTTACTCAACATTATGACTATTATTGCTTAATGGGTCACTGCTATATTCCAGCTCCTTTTTTTACAGCACATTATGTCACTTAATCTACACAAAATCTTATGAGACAGTTATTATTATCTTGATACTTCTCACATCACATCCATAGTGCAGGAAAGTATATGGAATTCAGATGCTAAAGTTATAATAAATATATCAATTATGATAAAAATAATAACAGGTATGCACTACTTACTATGTCTTAGAGATTCTTCTAAGTACTTTAAGTATGTTATTTATTTGATGTTATTTATTATTTAATTTATTTTTAATCTTATTGATTTACTCTTCTCAGCATCCATAAGAGTTATCACCCCCATTTTGAGACCATAAATTATAGTTACATAATATGCTTAATGTCACAATTAATAGACAGCAGAACCAGATTTGAACCAGATCTGTCTGACTCTGGAGGTCACATACCTAAACACTACTTCACAAAAAGCTTTCATAAAAGACAGCTGATGAGGGTATTTATCTGCACTCTCTCAACCTATCTTCCATTGACAATAAAAAGGAAAAAAGTCTTATTTGCGGGGTCCTACCTAACTTTAATAGGGCTGTCATTTACCAAAATAATTCAAGTAATTGAGCAAACTCTGTGGTTGGCTTAAGTGCTTATGCATACACCTATATGTATATATAAATATATAATATATTTATATATTATATATATATTATATATTTATATATCAGTATGTGATAGTTGTTCTCTCTCCTTATTTGTCCTGAAATCTATGGTTTATCCATCCCCATGGATTGAAATTTTTATGTAGTGCTTCTTATTATCCTTGACAAGATTTCTTCATAGGCAGTGTGATATATATGTGTGTCTTGTGTTAATTTAATCTATGGCCTATGGGAGGTCAGTTGGCCTAATTGAGAGAACATACTCGAGGGATAGCTAGCATTTTAAATCTTCTAATCGGAAGCCCACATTCCACAGATATGAACTTCAGCTATCCTTATTGCTAATATTCTTATGTCTGATTAGCATCAGATTAGCATAATGTATATTATAAACTAGTTTTTTGTTACTGATAAGGGTGCAAGAAATATTGTGCAGACTTTCTTGCCCTTGCAGGAGTGGGGTGTAAGAATCCAGAGACCAGGTTACCAGTACCTTTTGGAAGTGGCCAGAATCTGAAATGGTCTGGTGTATACCCACTGATTCTGAGCATACTTGTCACTGTGCTGAATCTTACTGATAACATATTTTTGCATTTGCCTCAAGCAGATCTTTCACACAGGTAGGGTCAAACCACTAAAAGGAGCTTACAGAATAAGCTGCACGCTTGTTTACTGGTAAAGGTTCGTATGTGTGACCAAATTCCTTCTGTTAAAGTCTCATTTTCATGTAACCTAGTTACAGGAGGAGGCCTAAAACTTTTACCTGCCTCTACACTTAGAACTCTTATTTACCATAAAACAACTGCTAATTATAAATGACCAATTGCTTTAGACCAGTATGAGTCTTGTGTGTATGAGTACATACATGAGTGCTTATTTGCATGCACACACATACAGATACACCTGCAGGAGAATGGTAAAATAGAAAGAGTGGAATAGGAGACAGAATGGGGCTGCCAGCTATTTATATATGAGCTTATTTGTCCTTGTCCCTTAGGTTAGAAAGTTTTCATCCACAAATCCTCCTAAATTTCTTACTGGTGAGCAAGCTATTTGTCTTTGGCTGCAGAGATGGTAACATGTTATTTATGATCCACACTTAACTACAGTTGTTCAGATCTCTGTCACCCCCAAGACTGATGGTTAAAATGCACTCTACTTTAGTCTACCCTTTTCAGCTTACATTCCTTTATTTGTTCTTTGAAAGCCTATGCTGTGTATATTTCAGGGAAAAATCTAGTTTAAATGCTCTTCCTTTTACATTTTATGTGTGACAAATGTTCAAACCACTTTTCTCCCTCAAAATTTCCATCCTTATTGCTTTTTTCCTTTCTTCTAATGTTGCCAAGCTTCTTCCTCATGTCTTTAAAATAAGAAAACCATTTAGTAAGCAATGTAATAAATACTTCTCTAAGCCCTTAGGACTTATATCATCCGATACTGTTTTTAAGCCGTTAGAATCATGGTTTTCTTGAATTATAGGTTTTCATTTAAAAATCTATGTTCTTTGCATTTGTCTATATGAATTAAGCGTTCTTTACTCTGAATGGTATTTCTTGAATTTTTTTTTTCCTTTTTACCTTCTGTTTTTATTTTCTGCTCTGGACTTAGTCATGGTTTTTTTCAATTAAGAGTGAAGATATATTGTGGAACCAACAGAAACCTTCATTTGACCCAGTCCAGAGTAAATAAATTAGTACAAATAAAATCACTGGCAATAGTTTAGAGAAATAATTCTGTGGTGCAGTAACAAATAATCCTCAGTAAAAACAGCAACAATATTATTTGTCACTCATATGAAAATCCACCCAAGGTTGAGGGACAGTCCAGGATAGTTCTCTTCCATGTGGTGACTCAGGAATCCAGGCTACTTTTATCTTGTGGTTATGCCATTTGCAATACTTGGCCTATGTGGTTTCCAAGTCAATGTAAAAGACACTGGGAAGGCTGTCTACTGGATCTGAAGTGCTTTGTTCAGAAGTGACCCACATTATTTCTCCTCACAGCACATTGTCTAGACCTAGTCAATGCCTGCTTAACTGTAAGGGAACTATGAATACCAGGTGAGCTGTGTAAGCAGCTGCCTCTGCCTAGTGTTCTCATAGAGGAAGAGCTATATAATTGCTGAGGCCCTCTGGTATGCATATTACTCAGACCACTGGAACACTAATAAATATTTAGGGTGAGCATGAATCTAAGTGTTCAAAGTTCTCCTTGTAACTGGAATCTCCACTTAGAGATATGTATGACTGGCATCTCATCAAACCAAAGGCAGTTTCCCCTTCACCACCTGTTAGTCCTTGCAAAGTGCTAAAAAAAGGGTCTCTTCTTTTATGCAGTAGTCGTCCTGTTCCTCTCTTGTAGGCAAGAACAATAATGATGAAGGAGTAAGTTGGGTAAGTTTTGGTGACTCCTTCCTTGGCAATAAATGATGAGGGAAGTCTTTCAACTGGATGTCTGTATCTATAAGATTGTATCCTGTTGTGGATCAGTATCTTGAAAATGTTAAAATGGCTTTTCGACTTAACCTTGCTAAGCTTGTTATACCTTATCTACGTCCATGTACAGATTAGCAGTGAAGTCCTTAAAAATGCAGCATCTGTGCATTTTTCTTTGATGCGTGCAGGATGGGGAAAGGAAATCTGGGAAGCTGAAGATTGGTCAAGACAGTAGGCTCTGGTGTCATTCAGGTCCTGGCTTAAATTCTCTCACAGTTGCCCATTAACCATTTGATCATAAGTGAGTTAATAGCCTCTCTGAATCTCTCTGAAATGGAGAGACAAAGACCTACCTCAGTGGTGCTTGTGAAAATAAAATAAGAAAATGTGCATTAACAGTACATGTACTTGGAAGTAAGCATTCAGTGGATACTGGCTATCATTTTAATTGTTAATTTAATAACAAAATAGTTATAATACAGAGAAAGAAGGAAGAGCTACAAAAAAAGAAAACAGAGAAGACAGTTTATACCTCAGAGATCTCTCTAATATTAGTAGTTGAAAAGTTTACAAGAGGTTTCTCAACAATATTAATATTTTATTAATATTAATATTAACACAAATATTAACCATAGAGATTGAAGTTCCAGAGGTTTGAGGTCTCCTCTGATATTTCTCTTGTTTGGCATCTTTCCAATATTTTCCTTCATCTTTTTGCTAATGAGTGGGAATGGGATTGCTTAATAGCAATGTCTCTTTTCTTTTTGATTCTGGCTAGTGATGGTGGCCTTCCCAATCTAGTAGGAAAGTCTAGAAGTGTGCCAAGAACATTAAGCCAGATGGAAAGAAGGCTCAGACGTCGAAAACTGATATGTAGATTGAAGATGAGAGGGTCATTTGCATGAAGGGCATAGAAACAGAGGAAAAACAATGTGACCTGGATCTGATAGGACTGGACCAAATGAGCTTGGTACTATACCAGGAGATCCAAGGAGACACTACAGGATTAAAGGTTGGGATGAGGGCAGGGATGAAATCATGACTCCTCATCGCAGAAAGATGTCTGGCAGGGGAAGATGAAACAAATTTTTCTGTAGTCTCAAGGGGCTCTAAATCTTTGATTGAAAGATAATAGCAGGTACATTTTTACATCTATGATATCCTCAAATCCTGTCCCTGATCCTTTCTCCATTCCATTCACTTTCAGTAGGGATGACACACAAAACATACCCTGGCACATCTCTTTAGGACAGTTGTTCTCAAAAGGTGGCCTCTACAGCATCTACAACATCATCTGGGAACATAATAGAAATGCAAATAATTGTCCCCTCTCCCTCAAAATCAGAAACTCTGGAGGTAAACCCAGGAATCTGTTCTCTTGGCTGATTCTGATGCACACTAAAGTCTAAGAGCCATTGTTATAGAATATATTACATTATTTTTCCTATGTAGTATCTCCAAATATAACTCATCCCTCCCTCCCCACTTCTGCTAACATACCTAGTTCCACTATTTATAACTTGAATGTCTTCTCTTTAGGCCAACTTTATAAGCCAGAAACTTAAAGTTATCCTCTTCTCATTGCCCACCCCTCACATTGAATCACCACTCATCCAATCACCAAGTAGTTCCAATCCATCCTCTTCTCTCCCTCCTCACAGACCATCATCAACTCAGTCTGCACTATTGAAAGACCTTCTTGGTGAGCTGTATTTTGTGCCAGATTTTGTATTAGGCCAGTCAGCAAACTATAGACTGCAGAGTACATCTAGGTCATGGCTTGCTTTTGTAAGCAAGGTTTTATTAAAATATAGCCACTCATTTTTAAAAATATTGTTTGTGACTTCTTCTGTGCTATGACCAAGTTGAGTAGTTGTAACAGAGACTGTATGGTCCACAAAGTCTAAAATATTTACTAGGTGGCCCTATATTGAAAAGCTCTGCCCAACCCTATGCTAGAAACTGGGCACACAAAGAGAGAAAGAAAGATGTCATATCCTCATGGAATTTACAGTCCAGCAGGGAAAATCAGAAGATAAAGTGAGCTACCCAGTTATCCAGGTCAGGAGTTTCAAAGAAAATGTGGAAATTCATCAGACAAAGAGAAAAGGAGAAAAGTATTACACTCAGAGGAAATAACATATTTATTTTATTTGATGTAATTTCTCTCAGTACTTGGTAAAGTCTTCAGTATGTCCTGGTTTTCAATGTAGCTGGCTGTCCAATAATCATTTCATAAAATCCTTTGATCCTATTTTTAAAGCAGGGACCTTCAGGTCACTCTTCCAGGTGGGAGTACAGGTTATACAGTAAATCCTAGTTCTAGAAGTGATTATAGATGTCACACAGAGCAGGGGTGGAAACACATCCTTTGAGCACGTGAGGCACTCCATACTGAGATGCTAAGCAAATTTCTTCCTGAAAGCTCAACATGTGCTTTGGGTGTTACCAAAAGTACTGACTACCAGATCACACTTTACATCTATTAAGAAGTAGCCTGGGTAGAATAGTATTGGTGTAACAATTTTGCCCCAGGGTGCGTGGCAAAATGTGTATGCACCACAAAATTTTCAAGGTGAATTGCATTTAAGAGGTGAAATGGCTTTGGTTATGTGTTCCTCTTTCCCACTGAAAATTCTTTTCCTCTTTGTAGAAACACTTGAGGAAAACATTTGAAAAATCACACAAACTTAAGAAAATACAACTGAAATAATTTTAGAGGTATTTATTTCCTTTACTTTTTCCCCTTCTTTAATTGCATGCTACTAAAAGCAAAAACAAACCAAAAAAACCACCTCCTTCCCCTCACTGAAGACAAGCAGTTCAGAAGTACTTCCTCTCTCTTCTCGGACAAAAAAAAAAGAAAAAAAATGCGTAAGGACAGGGGCCCAGGCCACCGCTGCTAAGACTCCAACAATTTGTGGCCAGAGCCATTTCTCTTCTCATATTGTAACCTTATCTGCTTTGACTGCTATCCTACCATCTCAGGTAAAACACATATGCCATTCTCCTTTCTGCCTTCAAAGCCATGCTAGAATAATTCCACCTGTTTTGTATCTGGCACTGATCCTTTTTGGCATGAAAAATGGAAACACTGGGACCGTTAAAGCTCTGTCTACATTTCCAACATCTCGCTGGGCACCCTCCTCCAGCTAATAACTAGTTCCCATCCAAATGGTACATTTTCACTCCAGGCGCGATGTCTTCAGATGGCTGTTTTAGAGGTAGAAGTAGTTAGGGGATCTGAAAGACTTCTTAATTTCCCCCTCCTCTCCAACTTGTAACATTCCTCATGAATCAGATCATTGACTGCTTGCTGCTTTTTCTCCTGCACAGGCTGCTCCCGTTATCACCAGCATTACTTTCAATCTTGTTGCAGATGTAGCTGATTAAAAACACTAGTCTTGAGAAAATTCTCTTTCTTGAAAGTCAATGCTTGCGGGAGATTAGGACTATTTATATTGTAAGGCACTCCCTTCAAAGCCTCTGGTGGCTTTACTCTCTTGACTGATGCAAACCTCAACTAATTCTCTTTATCCAGATAATCCACTCGCTTCCAATATTCATCAAATGGCAAAACGAAAAGCTTTTAAGAAAGAGAATAAATGCACAGGCTTAAAATCACATAGAATTTTAGTCTTAATAAAATTGTGAAAGAAATTACGAGGAAATCAGCGTTCTGAATTTTCTTCCCAATGAGATAACTTAAAAGCCGATAAAATCCATGAGACTATAGCAAATATGTTTTGTACCTCTTGAATTGCTTCAGCAGGTATTTGGATCACAAACTTTCAATGAGGAAAAAAACAAATGTGTTTTTCTCTCTGATAAGATTACCGTAAAACAAACTCCCCCTCTCTGGGTTCCTGTTTCTTCCTTTTATGTGTGTGGAATTCTCCATTGCACTGTCTCTCCATTTGATGCCTAAATTATATTCTTTGGATATTTAATGTGCAGTGACCACACACAAGGTATTAACAAATATACAATATCAAGTAAAAGAGGGAAATCTTGTCCTGAGGGCTTCCAGTATTACCGTAAGGTTTGGTGGAGTTGTTCTGAGTTAAGGCCAGAAAACCAGGGAAAGCTGAGAAGCTTCCTATAGCACTAAAAGAAAGAAAACGTAGTGAGGAAAGGGATGTTAGTGAAGCAGTGACATCTAGAACTCTAGTCTCAAATTTATGGAATTAATAGTTGAACAGATTTCTGGGACTACCTGTAAGATACGTGATTTTAAAGTGTTGCAAATTATGGCTCATGATGACATGTACAATGATACTACAAAATTCTTCCTATTGCTGCCAGGATACCGCCAAAACTATCCAGTATCTTCCAAACATATTAAAAAGCAATATAGCAAATCTTTCACACTTTGAAGAATTCTATCCAAGAGAGTAAAAATTTTTAAAAGCCTCGGTTTTCTTTAGAGATGGCAATATGCTATGGTTAGGTATCGACAGACTTAGTATTCACCAAAAGAGGGTCTGATATTTAGAGCAAGAGAATGTGAGAAGAAAGGACCATTCAGGGTAGGAGCTAGCCTATTTCTTTCCCAGGTTCACACTGTATTTCATGAATGGGCTGTTTCAGGCAAGTAGAGTAAAACAGTGAGGATTGTTGTAAGAACGCAAACAGGAGAGCTGCAAACCACACTCTATTGTCAAACACAAAAAACTATCATTGAAAGCTTAGTCAGTGCAAACCAAACATGCAGACCACAGGCCAATCATGCCGACTGTAAGGTTTCATGCAGATCACTCAGTTTCCACAGAGTGGTTTGGGTGCCCACAGGAATGGGTATTGATGGTCTAACAGTTGAGATGAGCGCATTTGTGTTTGTCTGTGGGCACTGTCACTTGATAGCTCCAAAATGAAACAATGACTGTGCTGAGTTGTAAAATGATAACGATTGTCTCTGATACTTGGCCTGGGAAAGGCCTTTTACACAGGGAGAATCCTATTCAGGGCTTGCTGGAGATAGAAAACCTCAGTGGGAATATTTGGTCCTATAGGTGGTCACCATCCCAAAATATTTGACTAAAGAGAGAAGAATAAATTGATTTCTTCTTGGCTAAATATCCCACTATCAGTGGGAATATTGACATTTCTCAAACCCCAATCTACAATATAAGTGGAGGATGTAAGAGCAACTCCTAATCATTCATCACTGGGGTAAAAGAGACTTCACCTGCCTTCCTTCCCTCTACAACGATTACAAGGCACCCCCCAGATTAAGAATTTTATCTGCTCCAAACTATAAGGCAAAATCAATGTAAAGTTTTTGCCTCATTTTTCTATGGCGAGGTAGGTGGTTGGCATTGGTGTGTGTGGGGGGGGTAGCTTTGACATGAGTTCCAGTTTTTATGCCTTGGGCACAATCTAAAAGGTGAATGACTACACAAAGCACTGCCTCTACTCTGAGTGGAGGCCCCTATAGAGATTATGGGGCTTTCAGGGAAACATTTTCTCCCTGAATTTGAATTGAAACTCTACTGAGCTCAAGAGTCAGCATTACTCTTAGGAGACTATGTATTTATGAAATGGTATTTTTCTGTCTCATGCTGGTGGGTAAATTTTACCAGATTTAGAGTGATCAAACCAAGCTTGAATTGCTGTCTCAGACTGGGGTATAGAAACATCACCTCCTTTACTTGCAGTCTGTAAAACTGTTTTAGGCTAAATAACTTTTAGACTTTGGTAAATGCATTGTTGGTAGTTATTCTGTTTTGCTGACTCCCTAAAGGGAGAAGGTGTGCTGGTAGTGAGGATTGAAAAAAAATGTCCTCAGGGAGGGAAACAAGTATAGAAATTGGGATATGTGTAGAAGGTTTCATTTGGGAGATTTCCCCTTTAATCTGGGAAACAATCCTATATTTTGAGAATAATTGTTTGCATATTTCAAAATATTTTAGCAAAATCTGATGCAACTAAAACCTTTTTTCTTTTTTTCTTTTAGTGGGTGATTATATTCAAGTCACCTTTCTGATTTCACTTTAAATGTTACTTGCACAGAAAAAGCTCCCCTACACCCATAGGTTGAGATTCTTCAATCATATCTTAATACTTTGCAATTGCTACAGTTTGTAATCTGTGTTGGTGATTATATAATTAACCCAGAAGCATAGTTTGCTCACTATTGGTTCTCCGGCACTTTGTGCAATGCCTGATTCATAGCAAGAATTCATTACATGTATGTCAAATAAAGTAGCGCCCCCGAGCAGGCATCAGAGCCCGACGTGGGAGGAAGAGGACGGACATGGGCCTTTCTCCTTCCCAGATACATTAAATAAGGAAGGTGAATCTTGGAGAAGGGCAATGCCTGGGCACCGAATAGAAACTTTGAAACACTTTCTGTTCTTCACACAGTTTTAGTACTTGTAAGTGGAATCTGATCTAAATTTAGTATCTTTTTCCAAATGAGAGCTCAGGAAATTAATTTTTTTCAGGGTGCACACAACTTATATTCAAGTAATTGATTCTTGAGTATAAAAGAACTGTTAGATTTGTTAAACATAGCTCCATTGTGCCTTACTCCTTTCATTAGCGTCTTGTTTTACTTAATAATTTGCCATTTTAAATAACATAATATGTATTGTACTTAAGCATAATAAAATGGTCTAAATGAGATATGCACATAAAATGGCAACACCCTACAAAATACTTTGCACATAAGCTATTTTTAAATTACTTTATACTTGAGAATTTCACTAAGTACCTTCCCTGCTCATCCCCAGTGCAGAACTGGTGAACAAATTGAGAAGCAAAATCTCTTCTTATTCAATTACACTTTATCTCTGTACCTGCCTAAAATCACGTTGCAACACAGTTACTGAATAAAAGTGTCGTGAACAAATAAATAAATAAAAGAATGGATCCCTACACTTTCCTAGAATAAAGTGAAATTTGAGGAGCTTTATTTTAATATTAATGTGTCAAGAAAAAAAAAAACCTTACTACAGCTTAAAACTAACTATAATGTCATGGGTCCTAGTATTTTTGGAAATAATAAGGTTGTCATTTGTCCCATTGCCTGAACAACTAGATAGATGGATTACCTTGAATATATGTAATGGTAGAGATAAAGAAAAGAAAGGAACAAGAAAGGATGGATCCAGGTTTTGTAACATCTGAACTTTATACAGTGTGGGGGATACCTTTTGCCAGAGAAATAATTTTTAAAATCACAACTTTAGGTGGAATTCCTTAGATAGGCCCACACAAGACAGGGGCTGAAGCATAAAGCTCGTGAGCCTCAGGCCAAAACTGCTTCTGGTGCTTAGACTCTAGAATCATCCATATTTGGGTCTTCTGGTCATTGCAAAACCCAAACTATAATTGTTACAGCCTCAACAGTGACTCTGCAGGGTTTGAAAGCTGAATAGCATCATGAAAGTATTTAAATATGTTTTTAGGAGAAATTATATGATAATAAAAATACTTCCTCAATTATTAGCATGACCAAGTGACTTCCTGAGAATACATGGCGAGCTTGATCCCCAAACTACAAGGATTCACAGGTTGAGTGAACAGCTACAATCCATTTAGCCCCACTTAACTGACCATTTTCTGCAGAAGTTAAAGTGGGAATAGAAAAATCCTGCCCAATTTCACACTGTACGCACAGTGATTTAGTACCCATCAACTTTTTAGTCACACCTTGGCTTCCTATCTACCTTCTAGGAACGTCCGTTTTTATTCTCTATGTCAAGAATCTAAACAACTATCTCCACTAGCCTGTACATGCAAAGAGACTAGAATTTTCCAACTTTGCTCATACTGTCTCACCTTTTGAAAAAAATTGAGAATAGAAGTTTGTAAATGCATATAGAAGCAGCCTCCCTCTGTTGAAATGACAGGGTTGTGCTCGTGGCCTAGAAGTTATTTGCAAGCATGAGCAGCTGATAATTGAACAAGTAAGGTGATTAGAAAGTGTGAGCTCAATATACTGTGCCCTTTTTACTTTTTTTTTTCATAATTTCCATGTGATCAGTGAAGGATGACGGGCTCATTCTACCTTAAAGTAAATTATGAGAGCACTTTATTTTTTAATAAAATACAAACCCAAAACCCCCATTGCTTCTGACAAAAATTATACACATGAAATGTCACTGTCATTTTTTTGTTTTGTTTTGTTTTGTTTTTTTATCCTATGATTACAAAAGAAAGTTAGTGGGCCTAAAACTGTGGTGGTGGATAAAGACATTATTCATCTAAAAAAAATATTAAGGTTCACATATTTCTATGTCACATGGAAAGACCAAGACACTCAAGTTAATGGATATATCTGTAATCTTTTCTTCATTAACACAAAAAATACCCTGCCAAACCAGTATGTTCTTTAGTATGGCATCCTGGATTCTCTATAGAAGTGAAATAGATTGGTTTAACATTTTTTTTGTTTATCCTTTTATGACTGTTTATTACTTCATGGGTTTACTGAGCTCGTCACTGGACCATAAATTACTGCGCAAACCAATTAATTGTCTTCCTAAAACTAGCTGGTATAGTCTTCATGTGGTGTCTTTTAACAATAACAAAAGACTAGTTTCTCCACCAATGTCTCAGAAATTAGAGTAAAAATAGTGAAGCGATTACTTTGTGGGTATAATTTATTTATAGGAAACTCTATTTTCAGAACAAAGTTGAAGATCTTCATACTAGAAACCAATATAGGTTCAGAATCTCAAAAATACTCCCCGTAATATATTTCCTTTGCAAGATTACATGACTACTGAATCAGTCTCTGTCATGTTTTCTGTCTCAAACTATTCAACATTTTAAATTTGTGTTTGGGACATCATGGTTGAAATCATACCATTTTCCAAATTGATCTGAAAAATATTTTTTTAAGAATGCCTGTAGGTAGACACCCTATAAAGAACCCATGATCTAAATAGCTTGTAATGTGCCTGATTACACCCCCCTCCTAGAGATTCAAAGTCCACTGACATATTGAAGGCTTTGGAGAAGTCGTGGAATACAGAAGTAGTAGACTGAAGAAAACTGTTCTACAAATTTATTTGAAGAAAAATGTCATTTATGTGACTTCTTAATAACATTTCGCGGAACAGTGTTCCAAGGACCATCAGCTTGGGAAGTATTGAATCAGTAATTGCAAGGAGACCACGATGATATATGTCATCAGGTACTTGTGGTACTTTAGAAAGCTCTAAAAACCATCCTCCAATGAACTCAGCAGTGCTCAGGCAATCTGTCTCATTAGCATAAATTATTATTCATTTACATATACATGTCTGAGATTTGGGGCAGTGTAAAAAGCTGTCAAATATGAAAGCTGTGCCTGTTCCTTTTATTATAAAAGCTACCTCTTTAGATTTAGACATTGATTTGCAGAATATCTAAATAGTATAGTATTTTAGAAGTTATCTATACAAGTAGTTTATAATCATGAAAGCAAACCATCTGGAGAGGGTGTTAAAAATCCAGATTCTCAGGCCTCAGTCCTAGAGAGTCTGATAGAGTAGTTTTAGAATAGCACTCATATTTGTAGCTTAAAATTTCTTCCAGAAATCCTTTTCTGAACCAAATTTGGTAAATACTGATCTAGGCCAAACTTTCCAAGGATCCCATCTATAATATTTCAATAAATAGTAACTTCTAAGCCTAAGCACTTCCAAGACAGTTTGTGTCATTGTTAAAAATTCTCTCTTGCTTGAATCTAAAATATAACTAAAGGCTAGTACTTACTGGTTGTTTATTAAGTGTCATGCACTATAAGCACCTCTATAAATTATTTCACTTAGTTGTCATAGTAACGCTGTGAGGTAGATGCTATTATCATTTGTGTCTATTGATGAGGGAAACAAACCTTACAGAAGTTACATAACACCTTTAGGAATCAAATTTTCAGTTCCAACATTTATTAAGAATTCAGGATTATTTTTCTTGTAGTAAATCGAACACAAACAAAATGGCACAGACCCTGTACACTAACTATCTATGAAAGTGTGATAGATATTTTTACTTATTTGAAAATTTCTATCCCTGTAAAGAACTTAGCCAGATATTTTTTGATTCACATACAGAACAATATATATTATTCAACCCATGAATTATGCTAAAGATTCTTGAAGTCTATAAACTCAAGAAATTTTTGATGAATATCAAAATAGTCACTATTGCCACTTATTTAATGTTCCCAGAAGTTCATTAAGGGAGATACCTATTTCCAGTCTACCACAGAAGTTATACTAATCATGTATTTTAGAAAAAAAAAATAGATGCTTGAAAAGTGCTTTCACTATTAACACTTGCAGACTTCATATGTCACTCAGTGACATTTGGTTTTCTGAGATCGGACAAAGAAATGATGTGTTATAGAGGAGTATCATTACCTGTCAGATATTATTTCTAGCTTTGTTGACAATGAAAGGCAACATCATACAGAATCTACTCTTCAGAAAGATAAGTCTATATGAGGTTACTTTTGCCTTTCACAATTATAAGAGGTTTTTTTTTCACTTCTATCTACATAATTATAAAAAATCAGTGATAAGTGTTTCAAAGAAGACTCTTCATACTTAACAAAAATAATTAAGTAAATATACTAAATTTATGAGATGAGTTAGTTGAAAGCTTAAAACCATTAAAAGGCACTATCTTGTTTTTTCCCTTTTAGTCAAACCTCCATGCTGGTTTTTATTTGAGACTCTTCTGTACCCCAAACCTAGTTTTAACTAAATGTTTAAAAGGATTTTAAGCTTGATGGTTTCTAAGCTCTCTCCCATCTTGAAATACTGATACTTGCTACAGTGCGCGTCAAGAACATATGGTTAGTTGGCTCAACTGCCCAGAGAACTGGGGATTGAAAATTCTGTGTTTCCTGTTTAGCTACATTCTGTTTCACAGACATAGGCTGCTCCCATACTCCCAACTAACGTTTCTGCCATCACATGGGATAATGTGCAAGATTATAAACAACTCTGGAAAAACTCATCTCCCCTACCTGGATAAACAACACAAACTCAACCCCATTCCTGCTGGTGATAAAAATAATCTTTGTGTAAAAAGGTTAGCATAACACCATTAATACAGTTACTGCCATTTATTTTAAAAGAAACAGACCTTTGGAGGAGGCAATATGTGAACAGTGGCATTCTACAGTGTCTGCTCTCTAAGACACTTCAATTCACTGTTTTTTTGTTTGTTTAGCAAGGCTGAGATCCATGGAGGGAAGGAGAAATGAGAGTCAAAGCAGGGCTGCTCTGTTCATGCAGGAGAACCCTCCATTTTTAGTGGAAAAGATTCTGACGTTTAACAAATACTGAGACACTAATATCTTCATTTGTAGTAAGATTTAGGGGCAATTATGCAGACATGGTTTCATCTATCTGTACTATGTAGTATGGCATAAAGAATATCATTCATTTAACTACTCAGTAAAATAAATCATATATTGATTACTAACTCGAAGGAGACTGCCAGCTACATGCTGTATAAAGTCATGAGCCTTACTGTAGTCCAGATTAGAAAACCAACATGGAACTCTGCTGTCTCAGCTACATAGAATCACAGAAGTCCCAAAGGACAAAACTTTTTCCGATGACATCAGGAAAGCCACATTTGTTATCTATGTAACCGGTCTAAAGACTGATAAAAATGGAACGCATGGTTTCTTACCAAAATGAAGGGTTCGAAACCAATTATGATTTCTAGAGTAAAACCCAGGTTCCTTCACAACAAAAGAATACAACTTGCTTTATCTCAAATTTTACTACAGAGTATTTCCAAAATAAAAGGAATATAATATTTTTGAAGAGTACGCTCAAAAAATTATCAAATGCAAATTTAGGACAAAACAAACATCATTTTGACAAAGGTTCAACAGTAATCAATGAATCGACAATGAATCACGAACCATAGTCAACGAAATTGAATGGGTGGTGGTGATGTGGGGCACAGTGATGTAAAATGAGACAAGTAGAAGAAATGGAATATATCTAAGCTAAAGCACAACTTGGAAAAAGTAAATTGACCAATAGACAGCTATTGGCTTATGTAAACATTTTGTCTAAAAGATGGGGTTGGGGGAGGGAACTACCAAAACTGCCTAGGGAATTATGGCTAGTAAACAAAGCACGTGGCAAACGGGAGGAAAATAAGATCCTATCTGTGTATCTATGCTTAGGAAGCAAAGACACTGAGCTGTATCAACCTAAGTGTGCACCATACATGATGAAGCATTATGGCATAGATGTCTTTGATCCAACAGTAGACATTTTCGCGGGAGAGGCCTTAGACAGCAATAGATACTTTGAGAATTTTTGGATAAAAGAGGTAGGCTTTTAAATTAATCCTCATTAAATGTTATTTACACATGCTAATAAGATTGTAGGTTGAGGTGCCTGGATGGCTCAGTTGTTAAGCATCCGCCTTTGGCTCAGGTCATGATCCCAGGGTCTTGGGATTGAGCCCGGTGTAGGGTGTAGGGTTACTTGCTCAGCAGGGAGTCTGCTTCTTCCTCTTCCTCTGTCCCTTCCCCCCACTTGTGCTCTCTCTCACTATCTCTCTCTCTCTCAAATAAAAAATAAAATCTTTTTTAAAAGATTGTATGTATATACACATGTGCACACACACATATGTATGTTTATATATACACATGTGCACACACATATGTATGTTTATATATACATATGTGTGTGTGTGTGTGTATATATATATTTTCTTGTGCTAAAATAAGAATGTCTGGCTTTCTCTAAATAACACTCCTGAGACAGATGCAGGAAATACCACATATAATCAATATATTTATTGATGCATTTCTAGTATGGTTGGTCAAATGCAGACTGAAATTTAGCCCAGAGCAGAATGACAAAATGGCCATAACTGTTTTCAAGACAATTATAAGACTGGAAAAAAAAAAAAGCAATTATAGAATCTCTGCTCTAAAACTGTTTTGTTTTCTGTTTTTTGTTTTTAGTAAAAAGAACTAACAAAACCAAACAATTCAGCTCATACCAAATCTGATTCATTTGATTCCTGGTGAGTTCAGACCTGCTGGCTGCTATTTCAAGCCTCATTTCTTTTTGACCTCAAATAATAAAGTTGAAGCCAGCCAGTTCCCATTCAGCCTTGTTGCATTGTCTGCCAGTTTATAAGACTTTATGTTTGCATCAAAAATGTTATAGGAGAAAAACCAAAAGAAGTCACAAATCTGGGCAATTTTCCCTGTTTTACACAGATTTAAAAAATGTTGCAAAAGTTGCCAAGCACTGGACATACTTGATAGCAGAAAATAACCCAAAGACTAAAAAATCTCTGTCACTATTTTGTTAACTCCTTACAATACGAAATTGCTGTACTGGTTTCTCTTCTTTCCTCGTTTCCCTGCTTCCTTGCTTCCTCTCTCTCTTCCTCCCTTCCTTCTCCCTTCCCTCTTGTCTACCCATCCAGCACTTCCTCTACTTCTTTCTGCCTGCCAAGCTCTCTTAAACTTCTCACAGTCTAACAGGATAAGAGACACCTAAACCGATACTGGCCAATAACATACCCAAATCTGGGTTTCTCTACAGTGTGGCAGCTATCATTAGCAGAACTCGTTCCTTACTTTGACAAAGTGGGGTGCTTCTAAGCGGCATGATCACGTGGTCAGAGGGCATCACAAAGCCCTGCTTGACTTTAGATTCCCCAATCAAGCTGCCTGTTGTGAGAGCACCTATTGTCAGAGGAAGAATGATACCATTAAAACCATTCCTATTTGTCCATCAAGGCTCACAGCAGGAATTGCCTCATGCATTCTTTTCTCTTACCTGCTGTAGTTGAACTTTCTTCCCACAACACTTGCGCTTATGTTAACTTGCATTTCACAGTGTCCTCATTGTCTGTTGAGCGAGCTGCCTCCCCTTTAGTCTGTGAGAGCCTTCAGGGCAGGGACTTTGCTTTCATTTCAGTTTTCCAACACCTAGCAAATTCTGTGCACACAGTGAGTGCTTAGGAAGTACTTGGTAAATGAATTCATTAGAAAACGTACTCCCCAGTTGAGAACCCCTGACAAAATAGTCAACAAATATTTACTGAGCCTGTAGTACATTCTAAGCAGTAGGCACAGGTATGTCGCAGAAACAAAGTTGCATGTCCTTGTAGAACACGCACCCTCAAGGGAAGATAAAAATAGTGAAGGACAAATAAATTGCTATAACAGCAATTAAAACATAAAGAAAATAATCAAATAAAGGTTGACTGGGGAAAGCTATTGTGGAATATGAAAGTTTCTCTGAAGAGGTGACGTTTAAACTGAGACCTGAAGGATGAGAGGGAGCTAGTCAAGTGAGCAGAAAGGAGAGAATGGTCATAGCAGAAGGGAAAGTGGTGTAAAGTGAGTAAGACTTTGAAGTGTTCTAGGCATAGAAAGAAGGCTATTGCGCTGCAACTGAGAGAACAGTAAGAAATGAGATTTACAATATAGGCAGTATCAAATTACACAGGTCTCTTAAACCAATGCTAGGAGCTGGGGTTTTATTCTACAAGCAAGGGGAAGCCTTTGTGAGGTTTTAAACAGAAGAGTGATATAAGCCATTATTTGATTTAAATACATGATGCCTTCATTAGTGATGTAGAAAAATAGTTTGCAGTAACAAGAGAGGAATCAGAGAAAACAATTAGACAGAAATGAGATTCAGATGCTTATTAGCTTCTATAGCCTCTGACACCTGTTAATCAGAAAAGTCATCAACCAATCGGAATGGACACTGGTCAATGGGCCATGACACCTGAATAGGTGCTGAACAGTTGGTTAACCTTGTAGTGTGCAGTGTGAGATAATGGTGGCATGAACTAAGTGGGTATAAAAGGATGAAGAGAAGTGAACTGATGAAAATATATATTTGGACGATATAACTGAAAGGATTTTCAGATAGATTGAATGTAATGGGTCTTTGGATGACAGAGGTTATGTTTGGTAAATCTAACTGAAAGGTTTGGATTGCTCAATCCAATGGTAAGGGTGTCTATTCCATTTTAATGAAGAGCAATCAATACTTGTGTTTCAAACCTGATAAATTTAGATCTCTTTATGCTATTTGATTGAATAAGTTGGATAAATGAGTGGGCTTCCACATTTGACCTGAGGGGAGTGGTTAAGCCTGGAGATATACATTTAACAATTATCACTATTTACTCAAGCTTTTGGATAAGATCACCTCAGGAAAGAATAAAGAAAATAAGCTTGGAGGAAATAAACCAATGAAGATGACGAGAGGGAATGCCTTGGGGATAGAAAGTTAGCAAAAGAAAGAATGTTGGTTAAATTTCATCGTCTCCTAAATTTGCCAGAATATCTTCCTGCCAGAATATCTGGTCAACAATGTACCTCAAGGTCTCCATTCACCTTGGCACCTTCTAAATTGGCTGCCAATTTTATTCCAGATATAAAATAAATACACAACTTATCAATATTTGAAATATATGGGCATGGAAAATATTTTATATGTGTTTATTTAACCCTAGATGCTTTTCCTTCATGGACATAATGCTGCATCATCAGCTTAAAGCATGTACTTGATCAGGATGCTTTGACTATTTCAATTTTATATGAAACTCACAAATGAAGACCATCATTAATAGGTTTTTCTGACTATGAAGTATATCTGTAATTCAACATATTTCAGCTCATTGTCCTCCTGTTGACCTTCCCTATCCATACATAAACAAACATGTGCACACTGTCTAATTATTAGTAAATGGATGATTTGGGGGTTCTAATTCAGAATTACTTGTTAAGTATCCATATTCTTTTTTTTAAAGCTTTTATTTATTTATGTGACAGCCAGAGAGAGAGGAACAGAGCAGGGGAGTGGGAGAGGAAGAAGCAGGCTCCTCGCGGAGGAGACCGATGTGGGACTTGATCCCAGAACGCCGGGATCACGCCCTGAGCCAAAGGCAGACGCTTAACGACTGTGCTACCCAGGCGCCCCGAGTATCTATATTCTAATGCACGTTCTTTAAACATGCGTTCAGTTATATATGCACGTGCAATGGCCTCGTGGTCCATTATCTTACTTATCTTGATGTCAAATGGTGCAATTATTTGGAAACTCTAACATATTCAGGTATCTAGTTAGCACGAACAGATCTCAGGTTTCTGAGTATAATCTCTACAGGCACTTGCTTTTAAAAACTTACATAAAATTTCTGAATATTACATGATTTTTTAGCTGTTAATGTATATAATGCATGGGATGAGATTATGCCTACCATAGGATTTGAAGAACTTGGTACAAGTAGATGAAAAGGTGCTTGGGGTTCATGTAAAGAAAAGACTAATTAAATTATAGCAGCAGTTATATTCCTGTGGGTCACTCATTGCACATAACAGAACAGAGAAGTCAGCAAGATTCACACCTTAAGGAGAACAGTATTATTTCGTTGTGGTCTGAGCATAATTTAAAAATTATGAATCTTCAGTTTTAAAAACTGTTAAACACAGCAGCATTTCTTTAATGCCGGAAGGAATTAAGGAAGTCACACTAAATGAATATTTAGCAAGTAGACAGTAAGAGTTTACTTGAAAAACTTCTACAACAGTTTTATTTAATGCTTCAACAACATGTCCATGTGATCCAAATTTAGTGAGGCTGTTGCTCTTACAAATAGTTCTAACACAAAGCTTTATTTAACCTGACTTAAATATTCAATCTCGGAACTTAATTAATTGATTGCTCTTATTTACATATTTAATTAATTCCTTGGTTATCATTCTTCACCCTCATTCCTCCAATAGAACCATAGGAAGTCGTATTGCTTTCAGCTCCTGAGAGCTGGTATGTCTTTCGATTGCTGATAAGATTTTAAAATTTTATACATCACTATAGGTGATATTCCATTCCCCAAAAGGTAGTTGTAACACCCCAAAAAAGGTAGGAGATATTATATACATAACAAACACTCCTCTCGATATCAGTTTTTTGGATTAGTTATTAGCCATATTCTTTTCCCTTCTACTACGTAACTGAGATCTACTGTTGTGACTGAATTTTGCATTCATATCTAGGCTGCATTTATTTGTGCAATCAGCAAATATTTATTTTGGATTTAGGTATACTCAAAGCACTATAACCTAGTGTTTAGAGGCGTGCAGATGCCCTAGTTTAGAATATCAGCCTTGCCAGTTTTTTAACTCTGGACAAGTTACATAATTTCTCTCTGTTTTAGTTTACTCATTTCTGATATTGGTATAATAATAGCATCTGAGCATAAGTATGATTTAAGGTACATTAAGTACTTAAAAGGGTGTGTGGCACATAGTAGGCTCTTAATGTTATATACTGCTATCATTTTAATTATTATTACGTGCTTGTGTATCTTATGTTAAGTGCTACAGATACACTGCTAAAAAAATAATAATCTGACGTTGAAGATATTTGCAGGCTGACTGGGGAAATGCATGAATGATATAGATAATTTTAAAATAATGTGTGCTCTGGTAGAAGTAAGTCCAGATCTTGGAATATTTACTCTAAATATAGAAAACTGGTTTAATGACAAATGCTAAAGGAAAATGACTATAAAAAAAAACTGAATACTTACTTCTTACTTTACAATGAAACATAAAAATTTTTATTAAAAATTAAAGACTTTCTCCAGATGATTTCACTGGAATTCCAAGAAGTCATGTGAACAGAATCATTTCAATTCTTCAGAAGTTCCATCTTTCTGTTTTAGTGTTTTGCTAACTTAATAGTTTACAATTCAAGCAATACATTGGTCAGGTATTCTTTGTGGGGAAAAAGCTTCTAGTAAATTCTGGAAAATCAGAATCTGGGAACCAAAGTAGGAATACTGCATATTAAATCCTCATGGCTCATTCATATACTTATTGTTCTCTTACTCAGACTTACCTTAAAGTGAAAGAGACCATTTTAATATATGTATATATTATATATATAAACACACACACATACACAGAGAGGGAGAGAGTATTTTTTGCTTCCACAAGACTTTTTTACTGACAGCACTGTATTGTGATTACCTGAGAGTCTTGTATTGAAAGCAAGTGAAAGCAAATAATTAGTTGAGTGTATTTTTGGATCGCTAAGATATTTCTGGTTAGTTATTTTACTGAGCTGGCCTCAGCAGGTGCCAGTTTGATGAAGATAGAGTTATACTCCACTTTATGCATCAGGAGTAGGCTCTGAAATTGCATATAAATCAAATCTCCATTTAAAAGTAGTTTGTTTTTAATGGACCTCATGATGAATACTTCATTCTATCTTCATTTATCTTTGCAAATTTGAATTCTGTAACTTTTTTTTAAATACAAGATAAACCTTTTATTTAAAAAATGAATCCAGTGTTTTTTCTAGGATGGAAGAGAAATCTGGAGAAAAGTAGGAAGGGTGAAGGGAAATAGCTTGAGGTAAGGAATAAAACTGAAGGAATAAAAACTGGTGTTTGGGGACAAACGCTACATATACTGATCTTTTTACCGTTTTCTTCTTTTTCTTTTCATTTGCCTCTGCTGTTTATATTTGGATACATTTTAAATTTTGTTTCAACTAGTCTATTTCTTTCAAATTTTTATTTTTGTGAAAGAAAAAAAAAATCTTTTCAAAATAAAGCAGGACCAGTAAGCCACAGATACTCTTTAACTAGAAACAATTACCTTTTTACAGCCTATACAAATGTGTACCAATGAATCAGCAAAAAGATATGTCTGTAATTTTGTCTATAAACACATGAGTTCAAACAGTACCATAACATGGAACACATTGTAGGGGTAGGTATTACCACTGTGAAAATGACCCACCATGTCATATCTATAACATACTCTATCGTAATAGGTTTTGTGGGGCAAAGTGCCATTTTACAGAGAGATGCATTTGCTAGTAGTTACTTAGGCTTTTCTTAAGTATGAAGAAAAGTAGTATATTTGACACTAATCAAAGTATTAGTTTATGCCCAAAATGTTTCTTTGTAAAAAAAAATTCTTTAAAATGTAAATATCACCTATGAATAGCCAATTCAAATATTTACTGGGACAGATGAATGCTTTCACTATGAGAATTAGGATTGGGGATGTATGTAAGCAGTGATTCAGAGTGAAATGCATTTCTTACTATGATTTACCAAAAAATTTTAAAACACAGTGAAGTCATCAGTGAGATAAGGCTTTGTGAGTTTTGCTTTAATTAATTTGAGAGGCAGCTGTACAATTTCTCTCATATGAGCAGAACTTGTTTAGTCTATTGAGCTCCAGTATGGGCCAATCATTTTGAAGGCTGTGAATTTTCCTAAATCCTTCATGATTTGGGTAAAGTCCATTTGTACCATCCGCAAGTGTGCAAATTACTACATAAAATATAAGTAACAATGATAATTTGTATAACATTCCTTGCTTTAAAAGCCATTGTTCAGGAAATATTAAACTGAATGAGACATGGTTCAAATTCAAGCTTACAGACAATGCAGCGGGATGGAAGTATCTTCAAGTTCACAGAAATTATGATACTTTCTTTGGAGACAGAGTATTCTCAGCCTATTAATAAAAATAAACAATATCTAAGACGAAGTCAGTCTCTTTTCCAGTTTAATTAAAAGGATGTTTGATTTTAATGCTTCATTGAATTTACTTTGTCCCTAACCAAATATGCAATCATAATTAAATGAACTGTAGGCAATGTTGCAGATTCCAAATCCTTTCCCTCCCACGCTTTTGGGAATGGATGCACTATAGAACATTAACATTTGTGTGCAAATATATAGGGCTAAACAATCACCTTTTTTTCCACCAAAAAGTGATATGTGGTTTAAAAAATAACCAACAAAAGAATAAAAAAACCATCCATGGTGAGACCTGATTACATATGCAATATAAATTGAGTTATATTGATTTTTCATATCAAATAAAGCCTGATATATGGAACAAAAGACGCTAGCTTTTTTTAAGACTCTCTGAGTAATGATTTCAACAGAAGACATTTTATTTAATTTTCTTTCTGGTCCATTTCCTATCATGCAACCATGGCCGTTTTTAGGGGCATTAATGTGGTTCTTTTCCTAGAATTTCCTGTGTTTGGCTGATCAGAATATATGGGATATATGGGAGCGTGTATGTGAAAAACAGGTCCTAGGAACCATTCTAGAATCACTGTGACAGAATTTTGCGGAAGTATGGCTGGGGACTGGCTGGCAGGTAGGTAGGGATTCTAGGGTTACTCTGATGATGTTCCAGACTTGGCAAGTTTCTTCAAATTTATTTCATTAACAACCTGCTCCTCAGGGACATTCATTTTGCATAATATGAAGCTCCCTAAGTATTGACATTATCTTCTAATGAATAACATTAACTTAGTATCCATTTAATATAGAATGACAAATTCATTCTAAGGAATTAGGAATTAGAGTATACACACTAAAAAATAAACAAAAGAAGTTTCATAAAAGATTTCATAAAGAACAAAAACAATAGTAGGTATGTGTGTGAGGGAAGCTTTTTAAGTCAAGAGAGTTATAAAAAATTAATTTTGAAGACATGGATACCCAGGAATTTGAGATGTAAGTACTGTGTCAAAATCACTGTTGGACACATTAGGTATCTCAGTGAATCACTATGGAACAATTGTGTCATATATGATCACTGAACTTGTAACATAGAGCACACAGACTTTCCAGTTGTTTATATCATTGAAATACAGTGCAAGATGTTAAGGGACAAGGCCTGAACTACCCACGCACATGCAGAATGAGGAATGGTCTTGTTCCCTCTTGACAGCATTGGCACATTTCCAATTCATCCAAACCGCAACACCGCTGAAAAGAGAACTAGATGAGGCTACGTACACCTTGAGCAGGAAGATTTTCATGTTCTAATAGGACACTCAAGCACAATTTCCAAAGCTTTGCTTCCGATCTCAATGCTCAAATCCTGCTACTCTACAGTCATAATGGCAACTGAAACTTCCAATAGACCATATAGTCATTTTTGACTCCTCCCTCTCCCTGTTTCCCTCATTTAATCTATCAGCAATTCTGGTGACTTTACTTTCAAAATATCCTCACTACCTCTCACCTCTACTGTTACAACCTTGGAATATTGCGACAGCCATCAAACAGGTCTCTCTGATGATGACCAAGCCCAAATCATGCTTTTGAATTGTATCATGTACCATTTCCATATAAATATAGTGGTTTCCTGATTATTGAGAGTAAAAGTGTTGGTATTTGAAATAGCCACAGCAAAGCCACCTCTGCTTTCCCAGAGTGCTCCCTGTCTCCCTCTGCCTAATTGTTTTTATCCGTAGCAGTTTTTATCATCTAACTTGCTATCTGTTTTACTTAGTTATTTCTGTATTATTTGATTGCTTTATTGATTATTGATTCCTCCCAGCAGACTACATGCTCCATGAAATCAGGGATTTTTTTATACAGACACTGTGTGTGTGTGTGTGTGTGTGTGTGTGTGTGTGTGTGTGTATTCCTTACCCCTGTCCCCAAGAAACCTGTCTAGCACCCTGCTGGTGTTCAATAAAGAATTTTAGAATGTTAAATAAAAATCTGTAGATACACCACAGAATGTTACTATCTCAGAAAATAGAGGTAAGTAATGCGTCTACAACATAACCAACTATTTTAGGCCCTTCCTGTGCAATGACACAGTAATGACACTCATATTAGCCTTATTATGCTTTACCTTGAATTATATTAATTTGAAATCACATCTGTGTTAACCAGATTGTAAATTCCTTAAGGGTAGAGGGAATCAGGTCTGGAATTTTAATTTTACCTAAGCTTAAAGAAATGTAGTGTTTTCTCTAAATTCTCAGGAGAGCTGTGGATGGGAATTGTGTCTGTCCACTCTGCTCCTATACTTCTGACTCAGATTTTACACTTCATATCATCCTCCAACACCTGCCATGATCCTTTGCACAGAGTAGAAAAATGCATTAAATATTTCTTGATTTATTGCTTCCTATGTAATCCTTTGATTCAGAGAAACATACGACTTCCTTAGTTCTGGATTGAATTGTTTGAGTAAGACAGCCAAAATCAATGTGAGTGTAACAGTGTTTGAAGACATTCAAGATGACTGGATCATTTTCCCCAGTATGGCTGACACCATGAGATCTTCAGATTGCTGTCAACTAATTCTTATTGCAAGAGGCAATGTTAGACAGAAAGAAAAGGCTTCCAATGCATTATTTCTCCACTACATGTCCAGAGGAATGCTAAGCATAATAAAGGACACTAAGGAAGGAAACAATTAGATTTGAATCCAATTACTGAGAAATTCTGACATTAATCTAACAAGGAACTCAGTTTTTGCAGAATTATTTGGGTCAAAATATTGTGAACATATCTTATACATTCAAAATTTGGTTATTGATGACAAGTTATGTTATAAGGAATTATTTTATTAAATGCTTTTTTAACAGTTTAAAGAAAGAATATTAGCTGTACCTGGTCATAACTAGAAATAGTCATGTTGAAAAGAAAATTTCCCTGTTTTCCCCCTTATTCTCCAGTGGCTGAGTAGATAGTTTGGAGTAAGCAAGTTTATTAGTCTATGACAGAGTTTTAAACATAAAGGAGAAAACTATGAAATTCAATTTTTAATATGAAACTATGTTGTATATTGCCTTTTTGCATGTGCACTTGTGTGCACACACACATACACACAAACAGTAATTAGAGAGAACAAGTTATTTCTTTTGTTAACAAAACATCTTTATTCATTTTGTAGGGTAGAGTTGTGATATCTGAAGATGAATTTTCAACTTTCATAACCTCATCGAATGTTGAAATGAGGGAAATTCACCGTGGCAAGGAGTTTATGTTCATTTCAAGGAGAAGCAAATGGCAAGCACTAGGATCTCAAGTATTTTTGTTCTACCTTCATTTTTAAGTCTCTAACGTCTACTTTTAGTCATGGTTGTTTTTAGGTTAAAGTTGTTTAACTACTTTACTATAACATTATATATATATACAATATATATATACATATATATACATATATATATAATATACAATATTATTCTATTACATTTTCCTCTTGATTATTTACTTATAGTCGTTAATAAAATAAAGTTATAGATTCTCACAGAATGAAATACAAATGCTTTAAAATCATCATCTGAACTCCTTTCCGTACATGTGGATAAGGTGACAAAAACTCAGTTAATAGCACATTCCAGATATGACCACCATTTGGATTCTAGGAAGGGAAGATCAGAGGGAGAAACACTAGCATGTCTAATAATAATATATGGAATCAAGTATGATTAAGTTCCCATAAAATAATCCTCCTTTGGTAAAATAAATAGTCTAAGTGTTTAAATTTTGTAGTTCCAGTAAGCCATTTAAAAATGTTTCCGTGTAACTAAGAATTTCAAAGAAAAATCTGTAGGGTAACTATGTGCATTTGCTCCTGCAGATGCTTTCCTTGGAAAAAATGACCAGAGATCAAGCCTATGGTCTTTGTCTATATGATGAGCTTAATATAAATGTAAAAAGAGTATGGAGCTGTGGAATAATTTGGAAGTAAAATAAACATATCAGTAGTAGAGTTGTATATTTCCAACTTGTGAAACGCCCATCCAGGATTGCTTTCAAGGTTTGTCACTTGATAGGGGACTTATTCTTTCTCTAACTCACTCAGGGATAAACTAGATCTGCAATGGCAGTGCACGGAGAGGGAGGTGTTATTTTCTTCTTGTTTATTGTTTGGTCCTTAAGTATAAAACCCAGCTTTTTCAACAACCTCAAAAGCCCAATTACATGATTTCACCTGCTCAAAATGTAATTTATTGCTAATGGAATCACAGAAAAATGTTTCCACGGTTTATGGAATGTAGAGTCGAGTAAGTAAGGCAAATTGCTATTGAAGAGGGATTATTGATTCCTTGTTACAATAGGTGTATTTCAGTTTTGATACATGGAATTTTATTTCTATTGCAGCAATAATTTATATTTAAGCCTCAAGTCTTGTGTTACCTTTCTTGGCCTATGCTGTTTTAAACCAGATGGGACAATTATGCCTGAACTTCTCATCTCTTGCTCTCTTTTGAAAACCTTATATGACTCAATGCTATCTAATCTGGGCTTGAGAAGTTATAAAGCTACCAATAACGCACTTGACAAACTTTTGCAAGAATCTTTATTTAGCCTGTCTTCATGTTTACTATCTGAACATTAGGATACTGGACAAATTGAAATGTAATTCCCTCTTAGCCCTAATGTCTCTGAAGACATGAAATTATTTTTTAACTCTCTGTTGAATAACCACGGGTATATATTGAAATCGGTAGATGATTTTCTTCATCAAATGTTATGACCAAGTACTCGGATCATTTACCAACTAGTTTAGTTGACTTACTATAACAACATTATTAAACAAAAGCCTTAAGCAAGTCAGAATTAATTTTCCCTGTATTGTGCTCTCACTGTACTCTCTGGTTCTGTAAAAGTGTTTCTCAATTGTAGATTATGTTGGATTCCTGGTACATCAGTCTGTCTTACAAGATTGGAAAATTCATGAAGAGCAGGGGACTAAGGAGTTCTTCTTTCTCTCCATTATACCTGGCCTCAAATCTGATGTAAATAATACCATCATCCATTTCTCGAGTATTACTCTTTGTATGTGATATCTTGATTCCCCCAGAAAAGAATTCATGAAGCAGAGCTTAGTATCTTATTCTGCAGTTGAGAAAACAGGTTCAGAGATATTTTTTCACCTGCTGAAAATGACACAATGGGGACTGGGGTATTTCTTAGCTCTGTCTGATACTACAGAGCAAGAACCTTCTAATATAGATAGGTTTTGATTTTTCAACGCAGATGAATAAAATAACACTTGTTGAATCAAATGCATTTTTTTCTTGGAAACCTTGTATACCTAAAAATCTCCCAAAATGTGGCTATTTTATCTGAGAACTATAAAGATAAATAAGCAAGAGCAATGAAATTACCCACGTTAAGCCTCAACTTTATATAATCTCCCAATGGGGACCTCACATTGAGCTGTGGTGAGGGTTAACTGAGTGCCATTATGTGACATGGAATCACTTATGTGCCTGGCACAGAGAAGTTCTCAATGGTTGTTAGATAAATTATCATTTATCATCGTCATCGTCATCACCACCACCACCATCATCCTTTAGTACTATTTGTGCATAAAGCTCAAACATACCTTGATGCAGAGGCAGTTATTATTTTTAGGATGGCTCCACTAGAAATTTATAAATTATCAAAAAGTATTTCTCTGCAGTTGTTTTAAAAGCAACTCATGACAGTTTTTCATATCTTTCACTTTTAATAAATGTCTTAACTTTTAAAAATTATAGTATATTCATGGTGTTTATGTGGGAGAAAAAGACTAGGATACAAAATTTTAAAAGTATATTTCTTAGCTTGCTTTTTTTCCAGCTAAATATCATGAAGAACAATGGAGTTTATGTTATACATTTTAATACAGAACTTCTCTATATAAATAGTTCTATAGTTTAATAAGGATCAATAAATAATTGTTAAAAAATTAAGAAATTAGGCCTTTTTTTTTAAAGATTTTATTTATTTATTTGACAGAGAGAGAGACAGCCAGCGAGAGAGGGAACACAAGCAGGGGGAGTGGGAGAGGAAGAAGCAGGCTCCCAACCAAGGAGCCCGATGCGGGGCTCGATCCCAGGACTCTGGGATCACACCCTGAGCCGAAGGCAGACGCTTAACGACTGAGCCACCCAGGCGCCCCAAGAAATTAGGCCCTTTTGTGTTTAATATAATGGTACCATCATAGGCTGAAGGTACTTATAGCTCGTGTATTTTCAACATATTTGATTATTGTAACTAAACTAGGCATTAAATACAGCATAACAGTAATAATAATAATACTTAGCTTCATTAAGTTGCTCTCTTTACCAAGCTACTTCTTCAACATAAAGCCAATAAATGAGAGAGCCAGGACAGGCACGTGTGGATTTCAAATCAAATGTGGTGCTTCCCCATTTTTAGCACACTATACTGGAAGACTAGGAGGTTTTTGGTAAACTATTCTAAACTTTGGGAGATGTATATTTGATAATTCAGACTAACTCATGTAAAATGGATTAAAAATGAGATAAACTTACAGAGTCCTAATACCCTCATTGCCTTACGATTTTTATTTGATAAAAAATGGTAGGGATATCTTGTATATTATAGGCACATGGCTTGTGATTCTTGATGAAGCGAGTAGATTATTTTGCTAAAAAAACAAAAGGATTTATTACAGCTGTAAAACCAAAGTCATGAGCAGTTTGTAATGCTGAAGAACAGTCTAATGTTTCTATAATACAGTTAACTATTAGGAGATTTAAAACTCTCAAAGCAGTTGAGTCACTGTATAATAACAGATTTGGGGGGGCAAGGCTCTTTTGGAGTTTCCTGACATGTCACTAAATTCAATATTGTTTCTCCAAAGATAATGCCCCCCCGCCCTGTATTTTTGTGCATTGCTGAGCACTCAGTAATATGTGTACACAACACACATTCATATCCCGACCAAAGACCCGAAGAACACATCTTCCCGGTTGTTATCTAAACGTTGCTGTTGTTTGGACTACTGAACTTTTAAATCTAGAAGACCCTCAGATATTTTTCGAAGGTTGTGTCTATCATTCTTCAGCACTTTTCTTCTGTGTTATACAGAAGATAGCACAACAATTAAAGCTCTGAAAGCCGCTGTGACAGAGAAAGCACTGCACATTCAAGAACCCACACTTCCACTTCCTTCTGGGCATGCAGCTGGACTTCATTTCTCAGTGTCTGCGGTTAGACGGGGCCATATGACTGAATGTCGATGAAATGTAAGCATGATGCTTACATTGCCTGAAGGCTTCATTCCTTCCTTCATTCATTTATATTATTTATCTCTTTCTCTCCTTCTCCTTTTAAAATTCTTTTTTTTTCTTATGAGAGAGATTGAGAAAGAGAGATGGGGGAGGGGCAGAGGCAGAGGGAAAGAGAGAGAATCTTAACCAGTCTCCATCCCAAGCCCAGAGCCCAACACAGGGCTTGATCTCACAACCATGAGATCATGACCTAAGCCAAAACCAAGACTCAGATGCTTAGCCAACTGAGTCACCCAGGTGTCCATCTCTCCTGTTCTTATTAGGGGAAATCTATGAGAATCTGTTGCATGACAGAACCTAAGTCCTTGAATAACTTCATGAAACAAAGTGCCTTTGAAACTTGCCCTGGACTGCAACATGAATTAGTAAGAAATGTTTGTTGTGCTAATCCAACACAATTTTGGGTTCTTTGTGACAGCAATTATCCTATTCTGGCTTACTTTAGAAGGATGGTTTCTCTTTTATAGATAAACTCACAAGCCCTGGGAATATGAGCCAAAAAGTTAGCTTATTATTTTTGAACTATATTAAACACAGTCTATATATAGGATAAAATTCAATACAGTATACCATTTTATTTAGTCAACTACGTTTGGTCTTTATATAATTTTGGGAAAACATCTCCTACTTTGACCAATGTGGAACAATGCACAATCAAGAATGAAGACATATGTATACACTAAGTTTCTAGGAAAGTGTTATTATTTAGCCTGAAATACTTGCTTTGTGGTTGAAGGTGGGTATGGGCATCGTGAGAGTTTTTTTTATAAATAGCTTCTCTTCTCAAGTCTCTGTTCTCCCAGGGAGAAATAATAGTTTCTCTTGGTAATGCCTGCAAAGCATATGGTTTAACTGCTACACATACACATCCATCCTTATAGTGATCATCTCAGTGGGAGCTCCATTAGGAAATTAAAATGGGGTGCTGATGAGACTGAGTGATTCAATGCTCCAGCCTTATCCTTGTTCTGATGGGGACCTCCTGCAGTTCTACAACACAAGCGTGGGCTTTGGACAGGTGCTATTTGAATGCAGGATCTTTACAGTTTAAGCTCCACGGAGACAAAGCTCAAGAAGCCTTACAAGAGCAGTATAGCAGGTGTTCTGGTGCCACCTCCAGAGAACCCTGATCCTTCTATCCTTAGGGACTCAGTATCAGGACCAGTAGAACGATTGGGACTGGATAGGTGGGTCAATAGGCAGTGAATTATTCTCTACTTAAGATGTTACGATGAATTTGAGAATTTCATTCTCAAACAGCATGCTTTCTTCATAACTCCTTAAGCTGGGTAATCTTACTAAAGTTATGATAAGTGGTTGCCATCAGCAACTTCAAAATGTATTTACTTCCATGGCTATAAAATCAGTGCTCAGAAATTTTGCCTAATTTAGCAGGGACTTTTTTGCACCTGGTAATCTCAGAAGTGACCATTGTGTTTTAACATTTTCTAATAATGTTCATTGTGTGTTATAAGCTTAACGAAAGATGCTCATAGCTTCTATAGATGACTTGATATAAAAAATAAACTGCAATGTTTATCTAAAGTTACACAGTAGGAGAGGAAAAGTGATAACTCAGAATTTCTAGCTTCTATCACTACATTCTAGCAGACGGTTAGTATTTTCTGGTGATTAATATTTTCAAGGTATTTTTGCATGCCTCATTTGCCCTAGATATCTTCCACTTGCTCCCCTAACTTCACTCTTTCCCTGCCACATCTTGCTCGTGTCCTGGGAGATTGACCTATGGGGGCCATATTGCTGAGTTTCTTGGCCTCTGGCTGCCTGTAAAGTTCAACCACTGGGGAGTATTGGCATGAGCAGACGAAGGGAGTGCTCACCAGGGACTAGCTGCCTCCCTCCAAGGAAGGTCAGAGCTTCTGCTAATTCACTCTCTCCACATAGCTCCTTATGTTTTTGGCTTCTAGTGCTCATTCCCTCCCTTCAAGTCTCCAGGTGGTAACAGTTCATGATCCTTGGTCCCCACTCTTCTTGCCTTTGCAAATAGGCTCTGTGTTAAGTCCTTATTAAATTCTAATTGGGTCAGGTAATTTGTCTGCCTCTGAGATGCTGCCAGATCTACCATTCATTTGATGTTTACATCAACTTTTATAAAAAAAAAATTACCCATTTCACAATAGAAGGATTTGATACACAGAGAAAGAAAATGATTTGCCCAAGGTCACAAAGCTAGTCCATGGCTGGAATTCAGCAATTTTGCCTCATTAAACTGTTACCTCTGCACTCCTGCACTGCTTCCATTTACTACAATTATTTAATCACATTAACCACATTATACTGAATGAAGGCTGAACTAGTTATCATCTTCTATTATATTTTCCAAGTAAAGATCAGGCGTTGAAAGAGAGTCCTTTTAAATGAAAATCACTGATGCAAATCACTCATGGAAATGTGGGTGTTAATCACAGTAATTTTTAAGAGTGAATGTTTTATAATGGCATAATTAACAATCACAGAAGATCATCACAACATGGATCTCTTCAAATTTCTTTAGCATTAAAAGTTTAGTATACCCGGCGTTCACAAACCTTGCACGTGATGGAAAAATAATTTGCCTAATAATTTAGTAGTGAATTTTGAATGAACAATTGACCCATCTTCAGAGGTGAGTAGGTATGATACTGCCAGTCCTTCTGTGAAAAATCATTAGGGTTTAAACAGTAACATATTTATTTATAAAATATATTTGGCTAGTTATACCAAGTGACCTGACATGAACCCAAAATAATTTATTCCATGCACTGCCTTAGGACAGGTTTTGTGAGGTTTCCTCATGTGATCATTCACCGAGAAGGGCTAAGATTTTTTGTTGTTGTTTCTTTAGGAGCAGATGTTGTGTGTATGGAGCTAGATGGCACCCTTTTCCTAAGGTCAACTCTTTCATTATGACAGTGATACCTTAGAAACCCCACCAAATATCTGATAAATGAATGTGGAGAGTGTTTTCCTTCCTTTATTACAGATCCATATAATTTGTCAACATTAAAACATGTTAAATAAAGTGAAATATTAGGAAAGGGAACATCCCACCCTGACAGCCCTTTATTTGCTATTTCTGCTGTGTGACAAAACTGGGTTGATATGCAATCTTCGGTGACTTACAAAGGTCTGCCTTTTACCTTGTAATGGCTGCAGCGATGTTGAGCTGCCTTGAGATGATTTACTGCAATTTGTCACTTTTTGAAACTGTTGCAAAATACTCTGCTGACATGTACTAAAGAGCTTTCAGTGAAATCTGAAATGGTTCATTTGTTATGTCAACTGGAAACATTAAGTGATATCTGAAAATCACTTCAAGATTTATTGAAGTGATTTAAAATATCCTTTAATGGCAATTTGGTATATCACAAAAGCAATATTGTCATTAAAAGCACAAGAAAATCTTTTCATCATATCTTAAAAGTATTCATACCATGTTCTGATTATAACTGCACCACTTAGGAAATGGATCACTATAAAGATATTCTAAAAGTTTAACAGGCAACTTTTAGACAAATATTTATAAGCAGAAGGAGATTATTGTGATCTGAATCATTTAATATCATTAAAAATCATAGGCCTGAGAGCTTAAATTCCAGAACATATTACTTATGTTGTTTAAAGATATTCTATTCTATTCATATTCTATTTCTCCTTAAGAACCTAAGCATGTGTTGCTATGCAACATATCTGTGTTGGCCACTGTGAATCACTTCCCAATTCAGTGAACACACAGTTTAAGTAAACCAGATATTCTAAGTGTCCTGTTAAATATGAGTAGACATTTCTTAACATCCTCTTAGGGACCACTGTCTCGGGAAAAATGAGTATAGGATAATAGTTGACAAGCTGTGTGCAAAGAATTTCCTATAATTATTGCTTATGATAATTTTTCTTGGAAAAAATGAAAAGTATAGTGAATTTCTTTAGGTTTAGATATTAAGTATGCTTTTAATTTAGAATCCATAACAATCAAGGATACCTCTGAATTAGTCAACAATACCTGACCACCAAAATGCTTAAATCTAAGCTAAATATAATAAAATATAATGAAATAAAATAAAATAAGTAAAATAAAATATGATAAGTATGATAAAATATAATAAAATAAAAATTAAAAATAAACTCTACCCCCATCCCCAAAATTAAAAAAAAAAAGCTGCTGGACCAATAGTAATAGAAATCTGACTTCTTAGAGAGGATCTTAGAAGGAAATAAGGTAAAGGGAGACAAGTCTTCATATCTAAGTGAGGCTATGGGGAATAACCTACTTTGGTCTGATGTAGAAGCAAGGAGTGAGTGGAATATAAAATAACTGAATTCTAATGGAAGACTGGGACTTTGGCCATGTACTCCTTTCTTGTTCAAGTTCATAGGATGCTGTGGTACCTGTGTTTCTCTCAGGGAACAGGTACCTGACCATAGCACCCAAGAGCAATCAAATCACATCTAAGGAAATGTAGTGAATATAGTTATGCATCACCAACCAATGCAACTCAGGGAAAACACCCTGACCGAGACTATCCTGCTTTGGAATCAGCCTGGAGATCAGGATGAGAGGGGCTTGATGCCATTTTCACCTAACTTCTTTGTTGACTACACCTATGTAACAGATTCTCCTTTGAAAAAAAAAATTATGTTAGATCATACTTGTGGCTTAAAGAGGGGCTTTGATAAGCAATTTCCACCAATCATAATTCTTAATGCTGAGCAACGTGATCCAGAATACCAGGTCTGTTAAATTCTGTGCTTGAGATCGTTTATTCTGTACTAGACATATTAGACCACCACTGACTGTGCATGGCCAAAAGCAAATTTGTTAATTTTCCTTTTATTTAATTCTACTGTCAAGCTCAATTATATATTTGGCTGTAGTAAGTCAGTGTTTCTCAAGGTGTGATTTATGGACCAGCTATGGGAGGATTATCTAAGGTATTGTTTTAAATGCAATATTTGGAGCCCTAGACCTCTTGAATTCGAATCTCTGGGGTGAGGCTCAGACGTCTGCATGTTTAATAAGAACCCCAGGTGATTCTTATGCACACTGAACATTGAGCATTACTGTAATAAGACGTTTTCCTTTGATTAGGGCTTATAGTCACCACGAATAGATCCTCACAACTAATTTATTTTAGAGCTCAAAGAGACCTTGGAGATCACTTCATTCAGCATCCACATGATTAAATGAAAATGTGTTTGAAATTTTAAAAAAATTTGATCATTTCAATGAGAAGCCAGCCTTGCAGACTCTTTCTGACATAGTAAAAACAATGACCGACATTTGTAAGGGACCGAAAATATGTTAGATAAGTAATACGGCATTTTTACTAATAAAAATGACCCTCAGACATAGAGGGGTGATTTGGGAAGCTGATATAAACTGGTGGGTTATATAAATTGTTACTGTGTTAAGTAGACCCAGGCAGTTTCTAGAGCAATAACAACAAAACGTATACGTGGAGTGGCTATTGTGATAATAAGATCTTTCGAAATAGTTTCACTTAGGGGTTTTTTGATGTATTTTGATTAATTCTTAAAAATTGACAGACTGAAATTCTTGAAAATATGCAATAAGCAAAAATTATTTGAAAATGTAGGCTAATATACATATATAAGTGTAGCTTTTATATTGCATTTGGAAGGAAAACACAAATATGTAGGAGAAAATGATGAACAGTGGCGAACACTCTTTGTTGTCCAAGAAATAGCTGTTGGTAGAGAAAAAAAAATTGCATGTCTTACTTCAAGGGGTTTCTTTAATTTTAGTAAGCTTTATAAAATTACCTCAGAGTAGCTTTGATAAATCAGAAAAATGAGATGGCGACCTTTCTGGAAGCTGAATTTCAGTGGCACTTAAAAAGTCTTATCATTTGGTTTATAAAGAAGAAAATAAAATATGCTTCATTTATTTACATATGAAGTTAAAGAACCCAACCTGAAATTATATGTGGAAATCAAATTGATCTCAACAGAAGGGAGGTGGAATATAACTCCTTTTTGTGAAAGAACCTGATCCTGATGTCCTGTCATTTGATGCATACGTGTCATGAACACCAAGTGCTCACCCCCATATGGCTGACATTTTTGCATCCACTATTGAAGAAAAGACTGCTTGGTTCCAATCTGAACTGAAACTGTGGGGACAGATGAGGAAGAAAGGACGCATAAAGACTAATCATTTAAAAGCAAAATATAATAAAATAATCCAGTCTATGTGAGACTATTGCTTTGAAAAGCACGCTGAAGAAAACCCATTTAATGTTTCCTAACATTCCACTCTAATGAAATGAATGGCTCAATGTACCATTCAATCCTCATTCAGTGATATTTATTTCAGGATATTAATGAATATTTAATTTCAGTTCTATTTACTAGTACAATAAAGCCTGAGGTGATAAAATAAGAAAATGATATGGTTACTAAAGCTAAAGGAAAATGCTGCAGTTAGAAATGGGGATTGTAATTGAGGGGTATGGTCTTACTAGGCTAGGTAACACTGCCAGTGGAGAAGTCAATAAGCAAATCAGACAACAGGTTTAGTTTTCCAAAGAACACTGTAAACATATCTGAGAGGCTTCACTTTCACTTACAGGAAGATGGCTTCAGCCGGGGTAGTAAAGAACTGAGCTTTTGCAGTATAACTGTTTAGGCTGGAGTCCCAGCATCGCCTCTTGCTATCTGGGTAACCTTTGGCAAGACACAAAACAGCCCCCCATCTCAGTTCCCTGTAAATCAAGTGAAATGGAAGACATCATCTGCCTCAAATTGTTGCTATGACGATGACACGAGACATCCACATAAAGCTCTTAGCCCACACTCGGCACATGGTGAATACTCAAAAGTGTTTTTTACTATTATTGTCTTTGTTGTTGATCACATATTTGCAAGGCAATGGTGGTGATAGAGAGGAGTTAAAAATTATGCAGTTTGCCAATAAACTGAGAGCTCTCTCATAAGTCATATCAGATTTGTTCATTAAAATTGCTTTCTAGATCAACCTTGGAACATTTAGCAGTGCCCTTCTGTAAAAGTTGTTTTGGGAACCTGTGCATGGAGACTCCACAGTGAAAGCTCACAGCTACTCCAGGCAGTCAGCTTCAGCAACCACACTCGCCAAATACCGCATTTACCAAGGTAAAAGCAAAACAAAACAAAACAAAACAAAAAACAACATCCAGGTTCTACCTTAATCCAAGTGGGTGATAACAAGTTTTACTTTGATACAAAAAGAAAAATTCTCACTTTCAGATTCTTTGCTAAAATTTACAACTGGAAGCCAGTCAATAGAAGAAGTACTGTTGTCCTTATGCTTTGACCTGTAAATTTCAAACCTGTTTCCACCTTAGCGTAACAGACATCTGGAAGCTGCCTCTGCCCCTGCTGGTCTGTCCTAAGGGCGTGCTGTTGCGGCTGCTCTAAAGCCTGACCTCAGTTTGCATGTATGGCAGAGCATTTCTGTTTAAGACTCTGAGGACATAAGGCTTAGTATAAGAGCACACACCGGCAAAACTTTGTATACATGCAGGCTGCTATATATGAAGACCCATTTTATAAACAACAGTTTGCTTTGGAACAAGTGCTGCTCCCCATCACCAGAGCATTTGCCACTAGATCCCCAGATTCGTGACAAATCCAGATGGTCACCTAGTTTTTTGAAAATTTGGGTTTCTTTCTATTATGCCTAACCATAAGAAAGTTACTGTGATGACGGATATGTCATGTCACCTGTTTCTTAGCATTAGAAAGTACAATTAGTGTTGCTGGGAATATGCGTGAGAAACCACAGTGCAATTTTGTATCTTCTTATGGTCTCAACACATATGCTGCAAATATTGCCAAGGGCATTTACTTTGTGCTAGACTAGGTTTGGGGGACATCGTTGTGAATAACAAGCACAGTCTCTCATGTCACTGAGATTGGTCATTTAATTAAAAATATATTTTATATTAAAACAAACACTGGCAAATACACTATGACATAGAATGGACATTTTGAATGCATGTTTCAGATAAAGCAGGTATCTCCAGTTAAATTCTCCCTGTGAAGAACTTACTCATGCCCTTCTGCCAATGGGATACTTCAGTGAAAAAAACTGAAATGCAGAGGTTTATTGAGGTAAAAACATATGCTAATACACTTTGAAAACAAGATCATATGTGATCAACTCACTAATGCTTTATCTCTACATACCCAATATCCTTAAATGCTTCCTTCCAAATCAAATATAATTTATCCTTTTTTAAAGTACAGGATTGGCTCTAGTCTCCATTCACATCGGACTCTTCAAACGTTCTCACTCTTTCTCTCCTGCACTTATCTTGGATCTCAGTGAATTTTAGTCCTTCAGAGTCATGATTGTTCTGGAAAGTCAAGGGCTTTTGTTTGAGCACCTGGTACGCTATAGTGTCTCTGCTTTTTCCTCCCTCACCCCTGGACTTAGCATCTCAAAAGCAGATGATGATCAACACCCACCAGCCAGGCTTCCCAGACCAAGACTCCAGCTGGCAGAGGTGTTGAAGCCCTTGTTCCTGGGCGGGAGTGGCCTCCTGACGTACTGACAAGGACTGCAGGCAGGCAATTGGGGATTGATTGGTGCAGAATGTCTCACCAGTCAGTTGGGCTCGAACTTCATTCTGAGGAACTCAGGATGAAAGAGCTAACATAATGTGTTTTTAGTTTAAATGATTTCACTTTCAGAGACTTGAGGGTCGAATGTCATAGCAAAGTGCCTGAAAATATTCTTCCTATTTTTATTTTTCTTCGAGGAAACCATTTTGGAAGATTAATTTTAGACACTATTAGAGAATAAATTTTAATGTAAAATGGTTTAGTTGTTGATGAGACAGGGTTTGTTTTTCAGTTCATCAGCAAGATGGCACTTTGATAAATCACAGATTGCTCAGTGCCTAAAGAGGCGCATTGTGACAGTTTTCATCACAATGTGATATAAAGCAGCAAATGAAGCGGTACTACAGATCACACCAGGGCCGGTTTGGTGATGGCACCCACTGCGCGGCTAAGAACCAGGAGGGGCTGTCACTTACTAACAATGTGTTCGTTGCTCTCTGATCCCACCTGTGAGAGTAACTTTTTCATCAATCACGTAAGGACTGAATTTGATTTGGATCTTGCTGCTTATAAATAGTTGGATGAATGGAGGTTAACACAGCCAGCCAGACTTCTTTAAAAGGAAACGTACTATGGATTTCTTTCCCTCCCTTGATGACTTAGGCTGAATCCTTCTGTGTAGTAGCACGGGGTGCAAATGAAGAGCTGGTCACTGAGCAACTCTTGCTCTTGCTCATTTGCAGGCACCAGTTTAATGCTAACTAGCTTCATGTCTAATCCTTGAACCAAGCTTTCTGGCAAATCAGAGTCATGGCATCAACGACAGGGATCTGATTTGAAAGTACATGTAAAAACCTCATCTTAGACTTCAACTTTCTCCTTCTGATGCACTCACTGTTTATCTCACTGTTTTTAACAAGTATAATCCAATATTCATCCTATATGCTTAGGCAAAATTTTCTCTGAATCCATCGCTGAAAAAAAATTCTGTAGTAAATATTGAGCACTTTTGCTCCTTGATTTATTTTTAAGTCTCAAGGGGCAAATTATGATGTTCATATACTGGTTTGGATAGATTCTGAGATCCTAATGGGAATATCTTCATGAGATTAATGCTAAAGACAAGCATGTGAACATATTTTCAGAAGAAAGGAAGGAAGGAAGGAAGGAAGGAAGGAAGGAAGGAAGGAAGGAGGGAAGGAAGGAAGGAAGGAAAGAAAGGAAAGAAAGAAAGAAAGAAAAGAGAAAAAGGAGTTATCAACCAACTTTATTACTTGCTGGTGGGGGAGATATAAATGGTGCTAAAAGAATGGCATTTTTACCTTCCAAATACTGCTCTAGCACTATGGGGCCTCGTCCAAAGAGATTGATCTCATTTGTCTCAAATGGGCTTTGTTTCTTCTGGGCTTTGGGAAAATGGGCCAACACTTATTTTCAAGGCTGACCTTATCTTTTCTGGTTGTTGAGTAGACTTTGCACTTCAGTTGATGAGGGCATATGAGAAATGAACCAGATAAATTGCTTGATTAGAATCTTCATGAACCTGAACTGATGAGAAGGGCACACATTTACTTGTGAATTAAGAACCAAATACATCTTTCTGAGGCCCAGTGCTGACACACATATTTATGTCCCCCCACTGTGTACCACTTACTAATTGTGAACCTTGGGTTATTCCGTATTACAGGATTTTTGCATCAATAGGTGGTGTTTGAAAATTGACCATGCTTCTCTTACAAGTCTCATGTTAGTCTACAAGTAGCATTCTCATTAGGGGAGCACTGGCCTTCCTTCCGTACTTGTGAGAGATGAAAAGGAGGGGGTTAAACCTACAACTCAGCCAGTTTTGAAGTCTGATTGATTATTATTTCTTCAACAGTATGAGCTTCTATGAACACAATAAGCAAACAAATATAAATTCTCCTTAATTGACAGATAAGATGAACAAAACAAGACAGACTTCACAGTTTGGTTTTTTTTTTTTGTAACGATGAAGTTACAGTTAGCCAGAATAGAATAAGCATACACTCTTGGCGCTATAGTTGATGTTACAGGCGTTGTATGTGCGTGAGTGTGAGTATGTTTGTGTGTATGAATGTAGGTTTCGAGATTGATAAAGTAAGAAATAAAGTTTTTTTTTCTTTTTAAGTTTCATATAGCTGAGAATTAAAAATGTGTATAAAAGTTATCGTGTTTCTTCAAATGTGAGAACTTTGGTGCCTGGGTGGCTCAGTAGGTTAAGCATCTGACTCTTGCTTTAAGCTCAGATCATGATCTCAGGGTCATGAGATTGGGCCCTGCATTGGGCTCCACGCTCAGCATGGGGTCCGCTTGAGACTCTCTCTCTTCTTCTCCCTCTGCCCCTCCCCCAGCTTGTGCTCTCTCTCCCTTTCTCTCTCTCAAATAAATAAATAAAATCTTTAAAAAAATAAAATATGGGGGCTTAGTTTCTCTATATGCTGGGTACAGAACTTAATATCAATGAATTTTGGCCGATTAATGTGATTTATTTATTTTATTAATACTGAACAGTGATACTAGATACACATTTATACATTTGCATTTTGTATATTTTATAGAAGTATCTAGGTCTTCACAAAACACTTCTTTCTAATACGAAATACATTTGGTAAATAGGTGTCAGTTTTAATACACTTCTATAGCCAATTATCTTCTAGAAAAGTCAGTATTCATTCACTACAGTATCTAAAGCCAAAATACAATAAAATTAGGGACAAAGGACATAGAAATCTTTCTCCTTAAACTACACCTTCTCATAGAATTTTAAAGCACCAGGAACTGGTTAAAAAAATCTTATCTGATTTAAGTTGTTGACTATTGAAGTAGATTTATTACTGTTCAGCACATATTCACTGATTCCACTCCCATCCTCCCTGGGGGAGTATACTTCCCTGCCCCATTGATAATGAATTTAGCATATCACTTGCTTTGGTCAATGGGATGTGCATAGATATGATATAAGTGCGTCTCAGTAGAATTTTGCACAGCCTGATTTCACTGCTTACACCCTTGCATCTACCAGAAGGAGAGTATAATCCTAGTAGCTGCTGCTACTACAGACCATCAGAAAAACTCAGACCTGATCTTGAGCCTGGAACAAGGTTGTCACAATGAATCACAGGCTTATGAATGAGACTGAGTATTTTTATTGTAATAAACAGATTTGGGGATTGTTTGAGGCTGCTTTTGTCTGCTTGGGCTACCATAACAAAATACCATAGACTGGGTAGCTTAAACAACGTAAATTTATTTTCTCACATTTCTTGAGGCTGGAAAATCTCAGATCAAGTTTCCTGCAAGATTTGGTTCCTGGTAATGATTATCTTTCTGGCTTGCAGATGGCCATGTTTTTACCGTATTCATAAATAGTGAGAGAGAGCCAGCTCTCTGGTGTCTCTTCTTATAAGGACAATAATCCCATTGGATCAGAGCTCAACCCTCTTAAGACTTCATTTAACCTTAGTTACCTTTATAAAGGACCTATTTCCAAATACAGTCATCTTGGGAGTTTGGGGCTTCAACATATGAATTTTGGGAGTATGCTATCATTCGGTCCATCACAGTATTATTATAGCATAACCTAATAGTCATATGATACTAAAGCTTGTCCCAGTTCTTTGCACCAGCTTATTCCTAAAACAGCAACAAATAAATCAGGAAAAAAAAAAGAAAGGAAAAAAGGATGAGTGTATTCTGATATGGGCAATCAAAACAATAAAACTACTTTTGCTTATGTGGCTGTTTTTGTTTTAATATCATTTTTCTATATCTTATACCAACATAAACACTTTTGCAAGTAGAAAATATTTTGTTATGTAAAATGATCAAATTCACTCCAGTTGGATGCATAAATTTTTTTTTTTTACTGTTGAAAACACAAACATCTCATTTTCTGGTATGTGTGTGTGTGTGTGTGTGTGTGCGTGTGTGTGCGTGTGCTTGCAATATGAGATTTTACAGGTTTTTTAAAGCCTTCTCTGGGTACAGTCTGATGAATGCAGAAATGCAAAAGGGGGATAGTCAAACTGAGGGGATTTAGACACATAGAAATATCAGTTTATTATATAATCTGAAATGATTATTGCCTTAATATATATGACTACTCCAAGGCACACTGAAGGGTATTTTTCTCTTTTGATTTTAGAAGTGGGTAATGTATTTACCCTTTTTTTATTTTTTAGATGTAGAACTCTAGTAGCTACAAGGCTATTTTTTTTTTTTAATTAAAATTGTGGGTTCCCATCACAGATTGCATTTGTACAGGCATGGATCACAGTACGATGCAGCATTTCATTAGACGAACCATCTAAATAGCAGCAACAACCCTAGAATACAAGAATTTAGAGCACACTTACATCTGTTGACGGAGGGGCAGGTGAAGGCAAGAGAAGGGCCACTGAGAAGTTAATGTCCTCAGAAGTAGATCTGTGGCCTACCAAGGTGGCACACACAGAGAGCCAGAAGCATGATTTGATTGATTCAGCTGAGAAATTAACCTGGAGTCATCTGAGGACCGCTTCTCAGTGGGCACCCTCGCAGTAGGACTGGGCCCTTCTAGCTCATGCTCCAAGCCAAGACGTGACTCTTACGGCTGCATTTATCCTGAGAAGAAGCCACCTTTGTTTTATATAAATGTGCTGTGTGCATCAGTGGTGGCTATGAATCTGTGAATGATCCGGGATCAGCATCAAAAAAGCCTGTTGCAAGTCTAAAAAGTTATATTGCACTTCTGGTGTTATTCTTTGGGCACATTTTGAAAACCACCAATTTATCTGAACAAAGTGATTTGAACTGATGTTTTACAACCCTCAACAATGTGAACATTTCCCTCTAGCACAACGATGCAGAAGCTCAGTCCCTGGCCTCTGCCTATGACTTCTCTCCTGCTTCAGCTGCCTTCAGTTAGAACCTTCAGGATAAGCTTCCACACTAGACTTTGTAACTAGGCCCTTCAAACTGAACTCCTACAGCTTTTCTGCAAATTGATGAGGGATATGCTTCTAGCCTTAGACTTCTGTTTCTGAACTGGACAAAATTTATCCACAGTTCGTGTTTATTTACACGTAAAATAGATATCCCTTCTACCTAAGGCTCCATGAGAATCAAATACTTCATTCTGAAAGTGCCCCGAGAAAAGCAATCTTTGTGCCAGATATGTACGTGCTTTAAAGTCGTTTTGACAAACTATTATGGTTATCTTCTTAGGCTTTTAGACTTATTCCCAAATAAAAATACCTTCAATCTACTTTAGAATGCAGAAAAAGTAATTTTCTTATTTTTTGCCCCAATTCTCATTCTTTTCCTTCTGAGATATTTATATTTACCTTAACATTTTTATGGTAAAGGCCCCTAAATGGTTTTAAACTGAGTAGATTTGTCTGCCACAAAGAAAACACTTTTGTACAAGTGTGTATTAAGAAGTTCCCAGAACTGAGAAATCAACTTAAAATTGATTTTTATTAAAACCATTAAAATGGTTATAACCAACATATGAATGATTAGACAAATTGTCTGTAGAAGTAACCAACAGAGTATCCGTGAATGTATGACTGAGATTTAGGGGCATTTAGTATAATGACTTCCAGTGGCTTGACATATTTTTGTTCACATCAAAGTCCACAGCAGGCATTCCAAATAGAGTCATCTTTTACTTGGACCCAGACTCCTTCCATCTTGTAGCTCTATCTTGTCAAGAATCTTCGTTTTCTTCCACTGATGGATCAGGAAGGAAACCAGAGGAAAAGCACACCTGATTCTTAATCAGTTACTCATCACTTCTGTCCATATTTTATTGGTGCCAATGAGTAATATGGCTTCAAGAGGCAAGGAATCAAGAAAATATATCTACTGCTTGTTCTCTGCTACATGGTGGTTAACCAAGGCCTCTCAGGATATTCTCTGATTTTTACATGAGGATAAGTAGTAAAGATATTCATCTATTAACCTCTTTTCTGTGAGAGCATAAAGAATTAGTGGTCATAAGATATAATTGGAAAGCTAACTCTTCGCTTTCATATGTAGGGCACTTTCCTTCTATTTATATTTAATTTGCTAAAGTGATCATGAGATGAAGAGAAAAGAATGTGTGGTTCTTATTTGGGCTCTAAGCCAGGCAGCTTAGCAGTAGAGATTTAATTTTTAAATTTAATTTTAATTAAAATGAGAAGCTAGAGATGTAACAAAATTCAAGAAATGGAAATTAAAAAATAAAATAAAATCCTGAGGGAGCACGCACTTAAAGATTCATGCAGGCTTCTGAATGAAAATATCAGCATTTCACATTATTCTCCTCACATCTCTTGGTGATAAAGACACAGCTGTACATTGACATCTGTGGCTAAATTATAGATACATTTAAAATATGTTTTAGATAAATACATATACACTTGTGTATCATACTACACTTTTACTTCTAAATCGCAAACTATGCATTATATAATGGTAATGGTAACATTACTGGCATAAGCTACACACATAGATATGTATCATAATTAGCTAAATTTTTCAATTTTCCCATACCTTCATGAAATGGGACGCAGCTTATTAATTTATAGCAGTGCCTTAAAGGCATTTCATTTTGAAATTCTTTGTCTTGAATGCTAAAAGAGCAGCAGGATAACATGGGAAGAGACTTAGCATTGTCAAAGGAGGAAATATGAAAGCCAGGCCTTTAGAAGAGGTTCAACTACTCTCTTGCTGATTATCTGAGCATCCAGTGCCCTATTGGACTTGGTCATTTGGCATAGAAAATTATCTGCAGTGACATTTCTTCCTGTGCACACACCGAGGCTGCTAAATTCTGCTGAACACTGCTAAAGAATGTCACTCAAAGGGGCAGATGGTGCCAATATACAGTTGTGATCGCTAATCTCTCCCAGGATCTCAAGAGTATCTGGGAATCCTATTAGCCTTCCATTATAGAACTTAATTCCCATTCCATACAGATACTATTTCAAACCTCCCCAACTCTTCTTAAATCTTCAGCTCATCCATCTCCTCCCTCAAATCCAGAAGATTACTTAAAACCAGTGGGGACACACTTGGACTTCTCAATGTCTAGGCTATAACTAGCATCCATCTTTTCCCTTCTTGTTGGAATGAAGAAGTGTTGGCTCTCCATCTGGCTAATTGATCTACCGTCTATTTATATTCTGGAACCCTTCTCCTCTGGGTTGCATAGAAATATAGTAAATTCTCCACCTTCCGTCTGTTTGTATCTTGAATTTCTCCACTTCTGGATGAATCTCATTAGAATTTCACCATGCATGGTTTACCAAAAACAAACAAACAAAACAACACCAACAACAAATACCAAAACTTTTTTCAATCTAAATTCTCTGGCAAATACTACTCTTGTCTGCCCTTCACAGTCAAAATTCTTGAAGGTGTTATCTATAATTTTTGTTTCAATTTCCTGAAGTCATACAATATTATTTCTTCCTGCAATATGCCACTGACCTTGGTCTCACACAGGCTATCAATGCTTATACATTGCAAAATATGGACACTTCTCAGCTATCTTGCTTGACTTCGTAGATGTGTCTGATACTGCTGGAATCTTTTTTTCATAAACTTTTCCTTCCTTGCCTGCTATGGTATGACTCTCTCTTGATTTGTCTCCTTACCCTCTGGCCTCTCCATATAATCCTTTGAATGATCCTTTCATTCTACTTCCATTTTAAATATTGATGACTGTCAAGGGCTTGTTCTAGTCTTTTTCTCTGCCTCACTGTTAAGGACTTATTAAAGTTAATATAGGAACCCTTTGGTAAATTCACCTACTCTTGAAGCTTCAAAAACCATTTTCAAGCTGCTGACTCCCAAGTCTACTCATCCAGCACAGACTTCTTTCCTAGGCTCCAGGTCTATATATCCAACTGCTAGTGAAATATTCCCATGTGTATATGTCATGGATACCCTCAGCCAAAATGTTGACAGACACATGATCTTTTTAACCCTCTTCCACACTTGATCCTCATCTTGTGATCAATCATTTAGATTACCTTGTCAAGTTATTTCTGGATACTTCCCTTTGTTCCTACAGCTACCACCCAGGTCCAAGCAAACACTATCACCTCTCTGAATGGTCACCTCCTCTTCTTAATTGTCTTTTCATTCTTCAATATCTCTCTCCTCTATTTCATTCTCCACAGTGCACCTATGGTGATATGATTATGACATTCTCCTGCTTAAAATCCTTACAGCCTCCCCTTTGCTCTTATGATAAAGCTCAAACTTCAATCATGTCATAAGATGATCTGACTTCAGTATATTTGGCAGCCACATCACTCACCCCCCTCCTCAAATTCTGTCATTCACACATATTGACCTACTTTGAAATATAACTTGCTCTTGCCCACTTCTAAGCCTTCACATCTTATTTCCCTTCTCTGGAATAGTTTTTAGTCCTCCTGTTTTCGGTTGATCTTGTTTATCCTTAGTCTTAGGTTACATTATCACTTCCTCAAGCAACACTTCTTGAATTCTTGGATTAGCTTAGTAAATCCTACTGAAATACGACTTCAATATTTATGTACTTCTTCTATCATACTTTTTTTTAAATCATCGCCCACTGTATTAGTTTCCTATCACTGCTATAAGAAATTACCACAAATTTGTGGCTTACTTATTATATCACAGTTCTAGAGGTCAGAAGACTGAAATGGCTCAGCAATTTTGTGTTCCTTCTGGAGGCTCTAGGGAAAAAAAATCATTTCTTTATTTTTTCCATTTCCTCATGGTTAGCTACATTCCTTGGCTCATGGCCCTTTTCTCCATCCTCAAGGCTGATGATGTAGCACCTTCAAATATTTCTCTAAACTGTTTCTGTCATCACATCCCTTATAAAGACTTTTATGATTTCACTGGGCCCACCTGGATAATCCAGGATAATTTCTCCATCTCAATATTCTTAATTTAGGCACACCAGCAAAGTCTCTTTTGCCATGCAAGCTAACATCTTTGTAAGTTCCAGGGATTAGGATGCAGACCTCTTCTAGAGAAGGCATTATTCTCCTTCTCATATTAATATTTCCTATTAAGTTTATGAAATTTCCTTCATTCCCAGTGCCCAACACAGTGCCTGAATGAACCACAAGAGGTATTCAGTACAAAGTTTTTATGAAGAAACATGTGATTTCTATCCATTGATATATAGATGTAGATGTAACAAATGTATATAACATCAAACAGATATGAATTATCGGATATAATTATAAACAACCAAATGTATTTGCAAACCAGTGTTTTCATTTATTTTTTTTTATTTTTTCCTATTCTATGGCCCCTTTAAATTTTTCAAAGGGACTGCTTTTCATCATGTCCCTAAATAAAAATTCAGGCAGGCACAATTGCTTCTCTGTCCACTCTCAGTTATTAAAACAATCTATTGTTATTTTAAATCACAAAACACAGTTTCATTTAGGAAATTACAATGACCTATCTCATGAATATGTTAAAACTCTGGGTGCACTTTTAAGTTGAATCACTTCTCCCCACCCATCTTCTTTACTTTAGTTTCTGACTCTTTCTGTGTTAGGATAGGGGTAGAGGATGAGAGTAACGTGGAACAAAGCCATTGTTTGACTGAGTCCGTGGAGATGATATAATTTTAGTACTCTGGACCTGGCAAATGTTCAAAGCAGACCCTCTTGTGTTCATTCACGGACTATTGAACTCCATCCACAAAGAGCTCTCTTCTAGAACCACTAAGTTCTTAGAAATCAGACTCTACCTCCTGTCAAAGTCCCTTCATCCCTCCAGCTGACCTGCTTGTGAAGGTTAGGACCACCCCACTGCAGCTTCCTCTCCTGTGTGTTTCAAAAGTAGTTCAAGGAAAAGCTGATGAATCCATTGTCCCTACAAACTCTGGTATCATTTATATCTTCATACTGGCCCTCCTCTCTGCTGTAACAGACCACTTTAGTCAGCTTCTTTCTCATAGGCTTTTTAGGCTTTGCTCAGATGCTAGTACTCTATGTCCTCTAAATTGAAGTGATACGTACTATGCTTCCTACATGGTCTTAAAAAAAAAAAAAAAAACTTTTGGGAGATATATGTGTGTTCACAAAACACCTCATTCACAAAACACCTGCCTCCAAAGAAAAGCTCTTCAAATCTCCTCCCTCAAAAAAAAAAAAAAAAAAAAAAAAAAAAGAAAGAGATAAAATAAAATAAAAAATAAAGAAAGAATTAAAAAAAAGAAAGAATCTACCTATGGGTGTGAGAGATTTAAGAGTTATATAATGAGATCACAGACACTTATTTCTGAAAACTTCATCATTGTCTAGAGCCTTACTTTTGAATGTAGGCCCTCTCTGAGTCACATATTGGGTACTAACTATGTATCACTGCACTAAGTCTTGTCGTACCCACCCTTTCATCTCAGTAAGAAAGGTTTTAATATTGTCCTCATTCTAGAAACGAAGAAACCAAGGGCAGGGAAGTTAAGAAATATACTAAAGATCATATTATCGACAAACAGTGGACCTAAAATTCAAAACCAAAATCATGTCTCCTTATAACATAATCTTCATCATACTTTCTTTGTTTAAAGGTCCTTTTCCCCTATCAGATTGTAATTTCTTTCTTATTCCCTTCACTGTAATGCTCACCTATGTTTAACCACTGATACGGTTCTCAGTTTATTATGCAACATAAGATGGTGCATTGTTTCACATGCTATATAGGGGGAATGAATTTTCTTTTTAATAACAATGGCAAACAAAAGAAGCAAAGCAAAGCAAACTTAAGAAGAAAAAATCCCAAAGCATAAAATGTCATTGCTATAATAACCAAATAAAGAAACCCCAGAATAATCCATTGTTTTTGTATACAAAAAAATAAAAATTCAATTTCATGCTGAATTTTACACTCATTTTACAGATGTTCATGGGGCTGTGACCAGCTGCTGCATGAAACATGCTATTTTAATTATTACAGAGATGTAACTAACATTGCCCGCTGCCAAACTTCCTCTAGTGCATTTCATTTCACATCTTAGTGTCATGAAAGCTATCCTTTTTTGGAGTAAACATTTATCATAATATCAGGTAAATGATGCTTCTATTTTTGCCTTAGTCTCTAGAAGAGGGTTGGGCAAAGTATAGCCCATGGGTTAAATCTAGTCCACTGCCTGTTTTTATAAATAGTTTTATAGTTACATAGTCATGTCCATTCATTTATGTTTTGTATATGACTATTTTCATATAAAATGTCAGAGTTGACTAGTTGCCATGGAGTCTGTACGACCTACAAGTTCTAAAATATTTACAATATGGCCCTGTAGAGAAAAAGTTTACTGACCCTTGCCCTAGAAAGTTTAGATTGGCATTTTCCTTTATATAAGACCCTGCATAAAATACTGCTGCATATTACCCTGCCCTCATGTTTCTCAGAAGTACAAAAGTGACTTTTTAGCTTAACTTTTGCCCATTTTTTATCATCTATATTTTACCTTAGTTTCTTGTCTTTATTATTATTCTTTCCGTATATTTTTAGCAATTTTAAATTCATTTTATTTCACTGTATTGCATGAATCTTCAAAAGTTGTCTCAGTTTATTTTTGGAATAAAATGGCATAAAAGCAAAATAAAATAAAATCTTCCATCATATTATATGCTATATTTTGAAAGTTGTTTCAAAGTGTTTTTGCTTTAAGTGAAGTTGAATATAAAGAAACAAATGAGTAAGTAAACAAGAAACATAAAATAAATTGTTTTGTTGCAGTGACTTGAGTATTTTATTGTTTTGATGAGACACATATTTGTTTTTCAACTTTGAAAGGTTTAGAAGCATTAGTTGATTATTTTAACAGAAAAAGACTAACACAAAAAAAATATGATAATTCATTTTAAGCTATATGCTTAATTTTCTGACAGGATGACAGCAATGTACTTATTACAGGGTGAAGCTGAATTAAGATCCATAATCATTTATTTATTAAAAGCACTAAGTATTACCTTTTAAAAGTAAAATTAAGTTTTATTTATTTTTTATTTCTTTATTGATTTTTGTGTAGGTAAGTAGAATGAACATTAATGTTTTCCTATGTCTCTCTATAATAAATGGGATATTAAGTTGGGCATGTGTTCTTCATTTCATGAAATGCCATGTAATTAGAATACATTATTACAGATACAACCATTGTGTGCTACGCTTTATATATCTATGAATGATATATACTTACATATCACTGGAAACAAATATGGATAAAATCACAATGACTTTCTAATTGAAAGCTTCTGTTTTATCTAATGCGTTGTTTTCTTAGCAAATTGCACAGTTCCTCTTTCTTTTTTTTTTAACTGTTCTCATCCAAATCTTTCATAATATTTCTCAAATTTTATTTTAGTTTATAAGATTCAAAAATACATCAAAAAACTATACAAACGTCACACTACAAAGAATCCTTTTTTTTTTTTTAAGATTTTATTTATTTATTTGACAGAGATAGAGGGAACACAAGCAGGGGGAGTGGGAGAGGACAAAGCAGGCTCCCAGCAGAAGAGCCTGACGTGGGGCTCGATCCCGGAACTCCAGGATCACGCCCTGAGCCAAAGGCAGACGCTTAACGACTGAGCCACCCAGGCGCCCCCACACTACAAAGATTCCTATCTTGACTTCTAACCAACTCTAGACCACATTAAAGGTTATAAATTCAGTGTCTCTGATTCAGTACTAAAAGGACTTTTACATTTTCAATGTCCTTCTGGTTATGAATATACAGCAAGTATTTGGGAAGAAAATATAAATTCCAAGTCTTTATTCCAAGTACTTTGGTTCAGTTTCCCATGCTACAATTAGGAGATTAAGTGAGATAATTCCATACTGAATTTTCCAATTAAAAAAAAAAACAGGAGGCAAGTCCTTGTTTTAAAGAGAGTCTCTCTCAGTGGAATCTGTTGTGTTGCTGGTCAAATCCTACTCTTCAGATATATGGTGATATAAAATGTACAACTGTGTTACTCTTCCTTTCTGTTTTCTGCCAGATTTAAAAAAATATTTTATTTTTTTAATTGAGAGAGAGAGCACAAACAGGGGAGAAGGGCAGAAGGAGAAGCAGACTCCCTGTTGAGCAGGGATCCTGATGCAGGACTCGATCCCAGTACCCTAGGATCATGACCTGAGCCAAAGGCAGATGCTTAACTAGCTGAGCCACCCAGGTGCCCTGTTTTCTGCCAGATTTAAAGGAGATTCTTCTGTATGTTGACTTCTGGATGAAAAGCAAATAAATCTGTCATCATGCTTAAGTTCCCTGGGCTGGCTTTTGAGATCTCCTATTAGAGACATTCTAAAAGTTATCTGTAGTCTGAGGGCTCAGAACCTTGGTTTGTCTAACCCAAAGAAAACTGAAATAACAACAAAGACACAAACTTTCTGGTCAGCTTAATGATATATCATTATAAATATTCAGCCAATGGCTTCAGGGAAACCTTTGTCTTGTCAAAAAGATCCACAAGGTTTGAAGGGGCTAGAGAATCCTAGAAAGGCTGGGAGGAGTTGATAGGTATTTGTTGTCATTTTACAAGTACCATAGATCTTGTGTGTTTTTATATTTTTATTTCATTATTTTATTGTATGAGTAAAACAGAATAAACCATAAGGGTTTTCCAGAAACTATTTTAAAGTTTTGCAGCTTAAAAAGTGGTTATTTATTTATCCAAATAATAGATATACCAATTTCTGATTATATAAGATTGTTTCAAGTAATGCCCAAGTATTATCAGAAAAGCACTTTCAGTCATGTTTTTAGATTTTTCAGAAGAGTTTAACATTGAACTGAATTGTTTTCCTACAATCCTTACCTAATTGGCTCATTAAAGTTCTTGTTCAAAATCACTGTAATGGGTAAGATTCTTTGTCCTTCAAATTCTTATTTACATTAGATTTCACTGTGGCATCACTAAGTAAGAAAAAATAACAAAATAGAGTGGGTGGTTTGATTTTAGGGAAAAAATCTTTAAATGAATCTTTGGTTTGCCTGCTCTTGCTACCTCATTAATCCTAAATGGTGTCAGTCAGTTGAGTCTAATAGCTGTGAGTGTTACTACCATGGTCAGTTCCAAATTATAGTATTGATTAATTGATTGTCTTCTTCCAGTTGTGAATTATATTAGTGCTGGCTCAGGCAGCCTGGCTTAGGGCCAGAGCTTAATTTTCAATGGAAGGCAACAAGCAGTTTCACTGTTTCACTGCTGTGGTTAAGCGTATGCTAAGAAAACAGAAAGCTTTGGAAAGACAATTTGACAAAATGGAATGTACTAAATATAAAGAATATGCACTCATTTACAGTTTCTCTTCAACCTAGAGAAACAAGTAGGAAAGGAGTAAGTCAAGAATTCATCATTTCTCAACCTCAGACTTCTAAAAGTCTTAAAGCAATTGACTGGAAGATGAGAATAGGAAGGAAGAATGATGGTCCAGAATGACAATGAGCCAGCATTTGGATCTGTGGAATTAAGTCCATTCAAGAGAAAAGTGTGGTGACTGGTACTTTCAAATCAAGTAGAACTTAAAGTGGATTATGGGTTCCACTACATCATAGGTATAGCTGTCCCGGGAAGCTTAAAAAGCACCTGCCATATTGTGGCACCACCAGGGGAGCAGTACCATTTTCTTAGAATAATATAAACATTACCAAGTTGAGGACAAAACTAGAGGCACTTGTTTCTTGTTAACGCTCTGCTTTAATGAGGAACATAAAATGGATGGGTGTGTTTATCATTGATTCTTGTGGAATGGGAAAAGCTAAATGGGGCATTGAGAGGTTAATAACTTTCACAGATCCATAACTTTGCGTTTGCTTGCTGCCAGATCAATTCTTTTTTCCTACAAAATCTGAGGGGAAAATTGGTGTGGGACGGAGTGACTCTGATTATAAAATAATATTCACATTAAAATGAATTTATAATCATTATTGGTATTTCTTCTCAATATGAACAAAATTATACTTGATTTCACAGAGAATTAGGAAGAAAAACTTTCTTCCTCAAGTAAAGGAAATGATCATGAAAAAAAAATGAGGAAAATGATTCTAGGCGTCCTAAACTTGAAAGCTTTAAAATCAATGTTTAGACAAGAGTGATAAATGGAAGTTTATAAATGGGGAAAATTGTGAATATGTGAAAAGCAAGGTCAAATATGCTGATGGGAATTAGAATTTTGTAGAAGTAACTGATATCAAAAAGGGGAGAAAGCCTGCAAGTACACATGTCAATGAGAAAAAAAATTACTCTTCTCTAAGTGGTACTAATTTCAAGATTAATGACTGACTATATACATACATATATATATATGAAAATACTTAATAGAAGCAATTATGTAAGAACTTATTGGCATATCCTACTTAAAAAGTTCACAGAATAAATCTTAAAAATATATAAAGGTATAGGAATTCTTCATGGCTGTTTCAATGATCTGCAGCAGAAACAAAGTTAGAGTTGAGAAATTAATATATTCACTTAATTTTTTAAGATTTTATTTATTTATTTGACAGAGAGAAAGAAAGCACAAGCAGGGGGAGTGGGAGAGGGAGAAACAGGCTCCCCACTGAGAAGGGAGCTGGACGCATGGGGCTCTCGATCCCAGGACCCTGGGATCATGACCTGAGCCAAAGGCAGATGCTTAACTAACTGAGCTACCCAGGCACCCCAATATATTCACTTTTTAAAAAATATTATCATAGGCTACACTGTTTGATAGGTGCTAAGGATACTTGAGGGTGGTGATAAAAACAAGCCCCATGCCTTTAAAGCAATCTGTTGAGTAGTTAGTAACTCAGGTAACTCATACCACATATGATAATACAAATCTAGTGTACTAACAACTTGAAAAATAAATGCATACCTGAGTGGACTTAATTACTTAGATGGTCACCTGGAAGACAAAACTATGGTCTTAGCTCTTTTTGGGAAGGATCCAAATAAAACACATCCTGGTACACTCCTCAGCATTTAGCACAGAAACCCTAGTCTAAACGGGTTGTCCATGAATATTTATTTGAAAGAATGAATGCAGAAGACCAACTTACTGCCAGTGGCAAGAAATAGCTTGATAAGAACATACTAACCTTAAAGAGACATAGCAATAAAGTCATTAATAAGATCTTAGCAAAATTAAAGTGTTTGGGATCTAATACTCAAATATAGCTAGTTTTTCTTCTCCCCCATTCCCTCTTTTCACCTGAATAAATTTGATTAACCCTTAGACTCAGGCATCATTTTCATTTCTGTAGAAGTTGTTCCTTACCTATTTGGAGTAGATTAAGCAACCTTATTATGAACTACTGTGTTTCCCATATTTGGGGAATATTTGCATTCTCCTGTAACTGTTTATTTAATTGGCTGTGCATCCTAGATGGACTATGTCTGTCTTATTCCCCTCTATGTTCCCTAGGCATTAGCAAAGGGATGGGCACGTAGACAGCTACTTGATTTTTCTGGTCCGTGTCATTATTTATCCTTCTTTCTTGCACCCAACATCTAGTTTGTCTGCAAATCCAGGTAGCTTTACCTCAGAAGCAATGCTTATCCAGAATTTAGCCACTTCTCCCACACCCAAAGCTATAACTTGATCAACCTCTTGCCTTCGTAATTGTAATAGCTTCTGTTCTAGTACACCTATCACTGCTCTTGCCCTTGTTAGTCAGTTGTTAACCCAGGAGCCTGAGGGAGCCTCTTAAAATATATACCAATCACATTAATCATCTGTTCAAACCTTCCAGGAGATGTCTCGTCTTACTTAGGATATAAGTCAAAGTTCTCACTAGGAGCTACAAAAGTCTTTTCTTCTGATCATCCCTTGTACGGGGCACTCCCGCCACAAAGGCTTTCTCACTACACCTCACTTTAGGGAATTTTCCTCCTCGTGGCCTTTGGTCTTGCTGTTTCCTTTCTCTAGAATGGTCTTCCTCTATTATCTATGGGACTAACTTTTTACCATCTTGAGAGTTTTGCTTAAAAGTCTCTCTCAATTCAAAATTTCTAAAATTTCAGTATTTTCCTTACCTGATATTTTAATTTTCCTTTTGTGTTTTATTTTTCCTGTTAGCACTAATTCTAAGTCTGATATTCAGCAGGTAGAATGAACTTTTATTCTGAGTGGCTGGGTGTCTGTTTGATGACTTGGTAACCCATTTTCACTGGCTGTGAAATATTGTCAACACCCCTGCTCATCACTATGTAATATGCTCTCTATCTATTTCTCTTTACCATCTGCCTCTCCTACTCTAAGGAGTGTTTTTGTTCAACATTGTTCACCATTGTATCACCAGCATCTGGAGCATCTAGTCGACTATAGGAACTCTACCTGTATGCACTTCTATTAGCTAATCCATGCTTCTGCATTAGAAGGTACCACAAAATAGTGTTATGCTTATTTGCTTTTATGTTACCTCCATTTAATTGATTGTGGACTCCTTGCGAACAGCTATCTTTTTTTCACCTTTATCCATCTCCACCATCTAGTGTAATGACTTGGTTAATAAATATTTAATGAATGAAAAAAGGATTTTGTGCATAACCCCAATCACTCATTTCAGATACACAAACTATCATAACTATGCCGTCATTTACTATGCTTACCTACTTTTCATCCAGGTAAAATTATTTATACAAACTTTCATTGGTACAAATATAATCTTATAAATGATATATTCCTAATATTTACATTTATCTGCCTGGAAGATTTTCAGTAGCATAAACCTTGTGATTAAGGGGAAAATATTATATACACACAATCCTCGCTTGGCATTACTATGGGTTTAAATAGCAGTAACATGAAGATCTTAAGCAAATTTTAGACAACGGTTTTCAACAGAGGATATTTTATAGATTTCACAATTCCATTCGATAACTACAAATGATTTCTGATCTTTTAAAATATGATACAAAAATATGATTCTGAATAGGAAAATCAGGATCAGATTCACAAGTCTTTTTTTTTTTTTTTTTTTTTTTTTTTTTTTTTTTTTTAGTTTGGAACTATTTCATGTGCTCAAAACTTAAACAAAACATGAGATTAAAAAAAATTCTTTAGGTTTGCACCATCACCACAAGAGCAGTAAACCCCTAAAATCTTTGCCAATACATTATATAAGATTATACAAGGCATGTTTATCAAATGTACAAAAAATTGTCTTAACAATTCCTATAAACGTAGGACCCAAAAAGTTACTGCTCCTTTTGAGAAATACTGTCCTCCCTGTGTGAACCTGTTTTGTAACTTTGTTTCTGTTTATTACCCCTGACTGAGGCAACTCTCCCATGTTTTTTTTTTTTAAGATTTTATTCATTTTTTTCTAGAGAGAGAGAGAGACAGAGACAGAGAAAGAGAAAGAGCAAGCATGAGCAGGGGAGAGGGGCAGAGGGAGAAGCAGACTCCCTGCCGAACAGGGAGCATGAGGATTTGATCCCAGGACACTGGGATCCTGACCTGAGCCAAAGGCAGACACTTAACCAACTGAACTATGCAGGTGCCACAACTCTGCCACATTTAACATGGCCCATCCTAAGCACTCTTAACTTTATCCCACTGAATATATAAGACATTGTTCAGATACTAGCAAAAACTCAAATTACTTGGAAATGCAGAGCTAAATGCAATGGGTAGCTTAATTCCCACTTTTGGAGATCTCAAAACAAACAAAACACAATAACAAAAGCATAGCCTTTTAGATATTCTTGAACTTAGCTTCTGGGTGATTCTTTGTAGCTGAGTCTCTAAGCCCTTCCCGTGTACAACAGACATCCCACTACCAAGCACCAAAATTTATGTTTCAGATAATTTCATTACTATCTGATATTTCATCCCCCATCTTCTTATAGCCTATAACTAGGAAAACAGTGGAAGAGAATGAGGCAGATAAATATGGATACTTAAGAACTTGACACCTAAGAAATTTCTCAACCCACTAGCTGTTCTGGTTCTATACTCCACCACCTATAACTGAATTTGATTGACATTTTTAAGTTTATCTATTCAGTCATTTATTTCTAGAGAGCGGAGTCTACCCTTGTATGAACATAATCTTGGATGATTTGACCATTAAAGTCACTCTGAGGAGGAGTTAGAAGTCAACCTCTATTTAAGTAGGTGATGGGTATTAAGGAGTCCAGTTGTTGTGGTGAGCACTGAGTGCTGTATGTAAGTGATGAATCGTTAAATTCTACCCCTGAAATGAATATTACGCTATATGTTAACTAGCTGGAATTTAAATACAAACTTGAAACATTTTTTTAAAAAGTCAACCTCCATTTTTACCTCTATTCGGTCAGCATTAGGAATAAGAACCTAAACTGTACTTAGGTACTTGTCTTCCTTCTTGTCCATTTCTGTTAATTTGGATGTAGATAATTAGATGGTCAAAATATATCCTTAGTTTGGATATATATACATATAGGAGATATATATAAGTCCACCCTAGTTAAAAATATTTTTTGCAAAGCAAGATCTTCTTTCTTTTTTCTTTTTTTAATGGAAAAAAATTTTTTTTTCTTTAGGAGCAGTTAAAAGTTCAGAGAAAAATTAAGGGGACCTAATTGTTTTTTAGCTTCTCTCTCTAGAAGTGACTTGATGATTATGACCAAAAGTAGGGTGGATGATTTACACTTTATATTGATTAATATATACTCTTGTCAGGGAGAATGACATAATTACATAATATAACTACCTTATAATATTTTTAAAGATTTTATTTATTTGTTTGAGAGAAAGAGAGAGAGAGCATGTGCGTAGGGGGAGAAGTGGAAGAGCGACAGGCAGACTCTGTGCTGAGTGCAGAGCCTGACATGGGACTAGATCTCACAATCCTGAGATCATGACCTGAGCTGAAATCAAGAGTCGGACACTCTCCTGAGTGAGCCATCCAGGTGCCCTTACAATTTATTTTATACTATTTTATTTTTTGTCATTATGAACATAAATTAGATTGAAATTATTATTTTTTTAATCATCATGACTTTCTTGAGCAATTCAAACCAGCCAAACTGATAGTCTTTTTGATTATGTTGATGTTAACAGCAATTGTTATGTTTAATCCTGTCAATCCTGACTTAAAATGATAAAAACAACAAAATAATATAAAAATCAACATAAGATCTATATTAGTCTATGTGAAAAATACCTTTATCTAGGTTTTGGGTATTTTATAAGAGAGATTGGAACGATACAAAGGTGATTTTAATTTAAAACTCTACAAGTACAGTCAGATCAAGAGAGAGCAGCCTTTCCACATACTGAAGGTAGTTTGTAGATATCATTTGTCACATTGTGTTTAATTCTAAGTATCAACCTGAAATGTGAAACATATTATTGACATGCTAGGAGTAGGCATCAGACCATGAACATCTGAAACGTTGTAGAAGGAATGGTTGAAGGAGCTACGGATATCTTACATAGAAAATAGAAGACAATGGAAAGAAATAAAGGCATATAGGTCTTGCATTAATTTAAGGAAGACATGTCTTGAAATTAGAGCTATCCAATAATGAAAATGAGGTTAATATCTAGTTCAAATCACAGACTGGCTGACTGTGCATCATGGGGAAGTTTCCTGTAGAGTACGATATTGAACTATGTGAACTTCCTTAGTTTTTATGCCTTGAATTTGTTTTTTCCATCAAAGGATAATACGGCCTTAAATGCAGAGTAAAAAACACCTGAGTCACAGATATATTACCAAACATCTTTCTGGTCTCGGCAGGTCATTTGTCTTCTCTGGGTCTAAATTTGTCATGTACAAACATAGCCTGGAGACTTTAAGGTATGTATTAGTCCTAACATTCACTGACCATATAAATATAGACACACTGAATCAAACTCTAAGTCCACTCATGGTAAAGAATCATTACAATTATGAATTTTCAGAACTGGAAAGCATTTAGCAGCTGTCTCTCAAATTGTTAGATTATACATATCACTGTTCTTAAACTGACTTGTTAGTAAATAATTTTAACACGTCTTTTAAACACAATGAGTAATATGAAAGTTTTGGTTACTACCCTTGAATGCAAAAATGTAACTCCCTCAAGGAGAAATGCTCAGAGAACACCCTGCTGAGCTTTCTTCTTTTGGCTATACAGTCTGTGTACACAATTAACCTTCCATTAATTAGATTAACTTGTTCTTTACTTGGGATTGGGAAATTAATACTGTAATCAAAAGTCTCTAATACAGATCTAAATACGCCCCTCCCCATGTGTAACATTGATTACTTCTTTAATAAAAAACCTGAAATCTGGTTCATTTAATGGATGCCTTACTTAGCAAATCTGCCTTATTTCTCCAAAACGGTGTAGTCGGAACTTTATAAACAATTCTTAAAATCACTTAAAGAAACCTTAGTATTTCTGAATTTCTTAATTGAAGAAACTCCAAGAGTTAACTAAAGTTCCAGAAGGTGACTTTAATTATGTGAAAGTATTTATAGGCTTTGGCATTTGTCCTTATACTAAAACATGATACCACATAGCATATAATCAAATGTTATCATTCACAAGAAACCAAATTACACTTGCCAAAATAAGCCAAGTACTTGGCTGTCAAACTCACAATAATATTATGTTCACCCTATATAGTTGTGAATTTCCAAATTCAGACAGTTTAACAGTTTCTGGCTAGCATTAGCTTAATTCAATTATGAAAAGTGACAGTGACAATACATAAAGAAGAAAGCTCATTTAACCAAATTGGCTAAATTTGGTCAATGAACCCAGGGCAAAATATTTTGAAACTTTAATTCAAGAACATTATAGTCATCATTTACAGTATCTTAGGGGGACGCCTGGGTCCTGGGAGCGAGTCCTGCATTGGGCTCCTTGCTCAGCAGGGATTCTACCTCTCCCTCTGCCTGCCGCTCCCCCTGCTTGTAATCTCAATCTCTCTCTCTCCCTCACAAATAAAGAAATAAAATCTTTAAAAAAAAAAAAAAGCAACAACAGTTTCTTAGATATCCCATAATGTTCTCAAGCAGTCATTAAGTGTCCATGGTGTCAGGGCACTCTTTTAAACATTGCGAGGAATAGGAAGATGAGTAAGAAGATAAAGACCCTCCCTTCAAAAAATTTCCCATCCAGACACTTAAGGAGGAACTTCCAGGAGAGTGGAAACCTCATGCTATTTAGTTAGATGGCTTTGGTTCTCTCAATTCAAAGCAATCTCAAAACATAGTGGCACTTGTTGTCTCTGCAGTTCCACCTGGGTTCAAATACTGATACTACTACTACTACTACTTATGTGACTTTGGGCAAGATATTTAGTTTCTCTAGTTCTCAGGTCCCTATCCCAACATGGAAATAATTGAAGTATAGACCTCAGAGGTTCACTATGTAGAATACATGAGACATGTGTGAGATATGAAATTATTATGTATATCAAAAATAAAGTTTAAATACATTTAAGGGATGAAGGATACATCAAATAAGAAATCTGTCTTTTATCTGGCAAGATTAAATGTTCAATATTTTGTAATATGTTAGAGTTAGTAGCCTGCTTTTAAGACTGATTATCTAACATTCATGGACTATGGACTACAGAGGGAAAGAAGAATTTCTAATGTAATGCTTTAAAGCAACACCACTAGTGAGCTGGTGATCTCAGACAAATGGAGGGGAAGACAACTTGGGAAATATTAATCAAATATAATGCTATAAATAAAATGTTCTGGGCTTCACACAATTGTTTGACAAAAAGTCTTATATTTTTTAGGCAATCTGAATAAGACAGGGTTGGAAAGAACAAGATAGATTTGTTAAGTGACAGAAGAGCCTCTTACAAGACATTAGAAATGAGTAGATACTAATCTGAAAAATACTTTGGACCTGGTTCACATCATTGTGTTTGGTGGATTGGGAACTCTGTAAGATGTAAAAGTCAGAAAGTCTGTGGTTTAGATTCTTGTTCTAACTCTTATTAGCTGTGAGAGATCTTTGCTCCTTGACCACCAGTTTCTTTATCTATAATCAGAAGCTATGAGAATGCCATGCAAAGCCCTTTATTTCATGCTTGACACATCTTAAGGGCTCAGTAAGTAGTACCAATAATAATCACTGCTATTTCTACTGTCACTACTATGATAAGATGAAGAGAATTACACTATTTTGTTTCCATTTTTATTCATCTTGAATATACAAGCATGAGATACTGTGCTCTTTGACTCATCTATCTTGTCTCCAGAAGGTAAACTTCTAAAACGCATTTCATATTTCCGCTTTCAAACATGCCTATATGTGGGCAAATTAGTTCCTGACATTCTAAGTTTCAATGAAAATAATAATGATAACATTTACAGACTACCCAATATATCCCCTACTATATGTTAGGTTCTGTTCTGAAGGACTTTTCATATAAAACTCATTTAATCCTCACAACAGTCTAAGAAGTACGTACAATTATTATCACCATTTTACAGATGAGAAACCTCAGGCACACACAAGTGAATTATTTGCCTAATATCAAACAGATAGCAAATAGTGAATCCAGGCAAGTCTAGGTTTAGAACCTATGCAATTTGCCCCTTATAATAGAAATGATTTGTTCTGAAGAAGCTATATCATAAATGGAGGTATGTTTGAAATATTTTTATCGACACTAGATTAGACAGAGATAGAACTTAAAAGAAAATAGGAACATCATTTGTATTATTAGTTCTATGGGAATAAGTACTTTGGATTCCCGAACAACTGGTTTTTAAACTTACTCTGGAACATGATGTGCTCAGAAAATAGAAGCCGATTCTATACAAATTACTGAACCATAAAACAGAATGATTAATATTGTAAGAGAATCATGAACAAAGACACAGGAGTTCAGAAGACAGCATCATTTTGACTGGGGGTATTCAGGAAAGCTTTATGGTGTAGGTGAGCTGAATCTTAATATATAAAATAGAAACAATGAGGAACTAAAGAGGAAACAGACTGAGAGCCTGAAATAAATTTACTACAACCTCTCTCTTGTTCGTTCACTCAATTCTCATCTAATTTGACTTCAATTATATCTTGGTTTCTGAAGGAAGTTTGTGTGCCTTTTCTGTATATTAATATTCCTTTTTTCTTAGAAACAAAAGAAACATCAACTAAAAAATGAAGTTAACAGAATTTGGGAGGTGGTATTCTTTCCTTTAAGCTGGGAACTTAAAATTTTTACGAAAGAATAGTATTTAAGCATGCTAAGTAACTTTTAAACTTTGTAAACTTTATTTACAAAATTTGTATTTAGAAACCTCAATTAAAATCATTTTAGTTTGTTTTATAATTCATAACAAATTTATACAGGCTAATAGTTTTAAATGGTAAGTCAACAGATCAAATATTTTAGAGAAAGTGTAGGAATGATTTATTTCAGAGATGTATCATTTTAGATCAGAAACAAAGTATTAAGTTGCAATGGGCAAGAAAAAAATGGTAGAGGATTTTTATCAAAAAAGTATTATCATGATAGATGATATGTTCATATTACAGAAAGGATATGTAAGGTAACAAAACTGCATTAATAGCAAAAATTTTGTTGCAAAATACTGAGAACTAAATGCATCACATTATAACCTGTTATAAATACATCTAAAATTTTGCTAATCTATTTGCTAATCTGTTTTCTCGCTTTATTCCCTCATTAACAACAAATAGCTTTGTAGCTTCCAGAAAAAACAAAACAAAGTATGTAGGCAAGACCACCGCCGAGGGCTAATAATTTCATAGTAGCAACAGCTAAATTCAATCAACATTTAAACTATAGGCATCTGCTGCTCCAGTTGAAAACTTTAACCCATTGTTAGATTTCCCACACATTCATGACTAACATCATCCATGATTCAAAACTGAAAAATATATCCTTCATTGACAGATCATTTCTTAGTTGTTTCATTGTTTTGAGTATAATTTTATTTATAAAAGAAAAACTGGTTATCCATAGTAAAGAACCATTTAATCTTAGCATATTTTATAAGAGGACTATAAGGTGAGTAGAATACAATGTTTGAATATTCCTTCCTTGCATCTATTCCAATCAGTATTTGTTGAATGCTAACTATATAGCAGGCCCTGCATTAAGTATTAGAATCCAAAGAAGACAAAGAAGGGTTAAGATGTATTGCAGACTTACCTTGTATCACCCAATGTAGGTATTCTGACAGTCCCTGGCCTCAAGAGATTCAAAACCTAATTAGCAAGATAGAAAACAACATTATTTTAAAAACAATATTTCCAACTCTAAATTGTCTTTTATATCATATTTCTGCCATCATCTTTTTTAAGGTAGTTTGAGATGGAGAGGAGAAAAAGCAAGAGGGTAGATGAAAAGCTGGTATCAACTTTATGTGAGAAAAATCTTCAATTGAAATACTGAAATGCCAAAAGTTAACATGGAACTCTCTTTTGTCTATACACTGTAAAGCAGTGAATATTGACTTTTCCTTAATATTTTGGATTGCAACTAGCGTGTCTGACATAAAATGGCCAGACTACCTTCTTGCAATTGTTTCATCAAGTTTACCAAATGTCTCAGTTTGTTGCTTCCTGAAATTGCATGATACATTTCAAAACTTCCATCCTTTCTTCTTTATGGAACTGGATGCCACCTAGATTGTTAAACCCTGGAAGCCAAGTTAAAGCAAATCCTCATTTGTCATCCTCACCCTAGGACTAATGAGTATGAAGTTTTCTAAATCTTCTAAGTATTACATTTATGTAAAAGAATCTCAATTATTAATTTTTTTTAAATCCACAACTCTAAAACAAATTAAAAAGTCAAGGTATCTTAATTTCTCAATGGGATCATTTTACAAGTTTTAAAGACTATCCTAATGATTCTTGTTTGTTTTCATAATTGCTTCCTTCTGTCTAGACCACTGTCTACACAACTCTTTACCATGTATTCAATCTTTGCCAAGTTGTCATTCCATATGGAAAACATTCTTTGACATCCTGCCCCCTCCAAGTTTTGCTTAGAGATATTTCCTAGATGCTCCAGCAGTTCTGTATATTTCGTTGGTGCATTACATTGCGTCACAGAAACTAGCTAGTTGTTCACCAAACTGTTTCCTTTTTCTTCCTGTTATTGAGTCACATTAGGTTTTGCCCATAGATATGCCCATGTGACTGAATTCTTCATAATGGAATAGAGCTAGATATAAATGATGGCAATATCAGACCTGGCCTTAAAACGATCTCATACACGATCCTTCATTCAATGTTCCCTATTCCAAGTAGAATCCCTGAGGGCTTCAGGAGGAATGATCCATAAGACAGAAAGAGCCTGGTCCTTCAGCCAAAGATCTCAGGATCACCCCTCACCCCCAGTAATAAAGTCTATTGATACTAAAGAGTTACAAAGATGACCATCCATCACCCCCCCCATGACTAGGAACATCTATTGGCATTGGAGTTTTGTGTAAATGAGAGTTAAATTTCAGTTCTTCATGCCATTAAATTGTCAGGTGCTTGTTATAGTACTTAGCCTACCCAGACTGTGACTGTTTGACTTGTTTGATCTCTACCATTAGGTTGTAAACTATAGTACCCCCACAGCAACTGGTTCTGTTATGTTCCAGGTTTTAGCTGAGCCTCTGACATAGTATACAGTACATAATTTTCTCTCTCTCTCTCTCTCTTTTTTTAATAACTTGGCTCTTGAGATAAAATGTACCATGAAAATTTCACAGGAAACATTACTCTAAATACAGTTATTCTTTTGGTGGGAAATGCAAGGCTTCATTTAGCACAGTCTTCAAAATACCTTTCGGTAAATACCTTAAAGGTAAAATCTGATTTTGCTTAGGAGTTCAAAGCAAGTGGAAACATCAAAACATTCTTGCAAAACTGCTTTCCTAGGCTTCTATTTGCAGTTTTTCCTACAACGGTGAGAGCATTACAAAACCTTAGTCAGAAGTAATGGACTCAAAAGCTCCTTGAGATAGTTGCAGTGACTTGGAACATCCTTCGAATCTCTACTGGGGATTTAATGCCAATAGAACGAAATGAAAGGTAATTTTCTTTCCTTTTCAAAACAATAACCAATCACAGAACCCAAGACCTTCTGCTCTTCTTAAAGTACAATGAAATAGCTTTTGAAGTTTAGACAAAAATAGAGACATCTGACAAGCAATATTAAGTCTCAGTCAGCATGCCTCCCTGTATTTATTGCCGACACACATCTCTTCCCCACCCCCTTACTCCTCCATCCCAAAACACTACACACACTGACTCCTTTTGGGCAACCACCTGTTTGAGGCCACTTCCAAAAGGTCTCCTCATAAATCTCACCCATCTGTCTCTGTACTATCATCCACTTGCTGGTTAAATTTAGTACTGTTTGTCAGAACCTACCTTTCAGACACATCATTTACTTTCAGCCCTATTTATAATAAGGGAAATAAAGAGGAAATGGTCCTCCTTGTTTCCTTTCTGAAGAATTAAGAGAAAGCAACCGCCTTTTAACCTGAAGAAAAAATCCTCAAGCTCTCCTCCACAGCTCATTTAGATTATTTTTGAATGACATTTTTAAGCTAGATTTTATGGTAACTTTAATAAATTTGTAGTTCATTCACATCAACGTTAATATATAATTTCCCTTGGCAAAGCACTTGTCTCTTCCGTGTCTGGCAAACACACATTGCCAGGGGAAGTCATTTCTTAAAGTTTCCATAGACATTAAGCCAACTCTTCTTCTCAGACCATCACAAAGCTACCTTCCCTTTTTGAGCACAAATATCAACCTAATGGCCTGTTGATCTAGGTAGAAAAGACAACAGAAAGATTTAACACCATACAGAATCATATATATGTAAAGACCTCAGTTCTTCTAAGTCAGGCTTAATGTTTAAGTCAACTGGACTTCCTACTGTAGTCAAAGTGCAAATTATTAAGAAGTCTCATTTTTCTCCTGAAAATTGAGAAAAATAGTGGATTCTCATAAGCAGAACAAAATGAATTTTCAGCCACTGATTTAGCCTAATAAATGCAATCTAGCTCATCGACCATGCCTGATGTGTGTGTGAGAGTGAAAGAAACAAGAAAAAGAAACTGTTGCAACGTACAAAGCTGTACCTCTCATTTAGATGGTGTTTGCCAAAGCTCCGACTAATTGTCATGGCTGAGGAAACTTTAAGTGCTACAGTCAGTAACTTTCAAGAGCAGAACCATCTATGGTGAAGTATATTCTGGTCTGATACAGTTTTATTATTTACAGATGTGCATGGAAAATGATTCTAAGTTTTGAAGGTTTCCACTTACTTCAGTCATAAACCCAGTTTTTCCCCACAGAAATAACAAATATCTCATAAATAGCCTTTCATTTCGCATAGATCTTTTCATTTACGTCAGGAAAATATCATCTTTTATTTTATTTTCAAAATGGAGTTAGCTGGAATCAAATCATGGATATTTTATATTCTGACCCATAAAAAATTCCTGGGACTTCCTCACTGTAATTTTTCTTTGCTGTATGGCATGGCTTCGGTTCTAGTGTGAAAGTTCCAAGTTTCATTACTAACCTATGACTCCAGTATATGTAATAGGCATCTTTTAATTAAAGTACTTCAAACATTAAAAAAAAGGTATTTCAACAGAAAAGCTGGAATTTAATTTATATGTTATAGTGTGATGCTTTTTACTACTCTATTTAAATTAGAAAAGAAGTTTACTTCACATGAAGTTTCTTTTGCTGCTAACCTTATTCTAAAATACTCCCCCAAATGATAATTATCAAAATGCATGTTATTTTAAAACAGATTCTATATTAGCGCAAGCAACTGGGACCCTTTAAAGTAGTTTCAAATTACATATTCAAGAGATTTCATTAAGAGGCTTTCATTCTCTTTTATTCAGAATTGTTTGCACATGTTTTTCTTTAGTCATTGTTCTCACATTTTCAGAGATTTGAGTTCATACTAGATAAGCAATGCTAGGTAAACAAACATCCAGGAAAAATAAAATTTGAAATACCTAAAGCTACCTGACTTGCAAAATTGTTAAGTCCTGATTTCATATGCAGATCATATAGTAGGAAACCTGTAGAGGTGTGCATGATTTTAAGCTCTGTTCTGTCAAATATGTTGGACCCCTGAGTTACATAACTTTGCTTCTTTTTTCCTTCCTTCCTCCCTCCCTCTCTGTTTCTTTTTCTCTTTTTTCGTTTGTTTTCTTTTTTCTTTTTATTTTCTCTTTTTATTTACTTATTTGTTTAAAATTTAATTCCAGTGTAATTAACACATAGTTTTATATTAGTTTCAGGTGTACAATACAGTGATTCAACAATTCCATATATTGCTCAGTGCTCATCAACATAAGTGTACCTCTTCACCTATTTCGCCCACCCTCCTACCCACCTGCTCTCTGGTAACAATCTCTTATTCTCTACAGTTAAAAGACCATTTTTTGGTTTGTCTCTCTTTTTTTTCCTTTGTTTGTTTTCTGCATATGAGTGAAGTCATACAATATATGCTCTCTAGATCCATCAGTGTTGCTGCAAATGGCAAGATTTCATTATTTTCTATGTCTCAGTAGCATTCCATTGTGTGTGTGTGTGTGTGTGTGTGTGTGTGTGTGTGTGTGTGTATGTGTGTGCGCGTGTGTATGCCATCATTTCTCTATCCATTCATCTCAAGTGGACACTTGGGGTGCTTCCATAATTTGGCCATGAAAAATAGTAAACATAGGGGTGCATGTGTCCTTTTGAATTAGTGTTTTTGTATTCTTTGGGTAAATACCCAGAAGTGCGATTACTGGATCATAGGGTAGTGCTATTTTTAACTTTTTGAGGAAGCTCCTTACTGTTTTCCACAGTGACTGATGCAGTCTGCATTATCACTAACAGTGCACGAGAGTTCCTTTTTCTCCACATCCTTGCCAACACCTGCTATTTCTTTTTTTTTTTTAATGATTTTTTATTATATTATGTTAGTCACCATACAGTACATCCCCGGTTTCCGATGTAAGGCTCGATGATTCATTAGTTGTGTATAACACCCAGTGCACCATGCAATACGTGCCCTCCTTACCTACCCATCACCGGTCTATCCCACTCCCCCACTCCCCTCCCCTCTGAAGTCCTCAGTTTGTTTCTCATAGTCCATAGTCTCTCATGTTTCATTCCCCCTTCTGATTACCCCCCTTTCTTTATCCCTTTCTTCCCCTACCGATCATTCTAGTTCTTATGTTCCATAGATGAGAGAAATCATATGATAGTTGTCTTTCTCTGCTTGACTTATTTCACTTAGCATTATCTCCTCCAGTGCCGTCCATGTTGTAGCAAATGTTGAGAACTCGAACACCTGCTATTTCTTATGCTTTTCGTTTTAGCCATTCTGACTGCTATGAGGTGATATCTCTTCGTAGTTTTGATTTGCATCTCCCTAATGATGAACATCTTTTCAGGTGGAAGTTTGCCATCTGGAAGTCCTCTTTGGAGAAATATCTGTTCCTGTCTTTGGCCCATTTTTAAATTGGATTATTTACTTTTTGGGTGTTGAGTTGTATCAGTTCTTTACATATTTTGGGTACTAACCCTTTATCAGTTATGCCATTTGCAAAAATCTTCTCCCATTCAGTAGATAGTCTTTTAGTTTTGTTGACTGTTTCCTTTGTTATGCAGAAGCTTTTTATTTTGATGTAGTCCCAAGAGTTTATGTTTGCTTTTGTTTCCCTGGCCTCAGGAGACATATCTAGAAAGCTGTTATGGCTCATGTCAGAGAAATTACTGACTGTGCTCTCTTCCGGGATTTTTATGGTTTCAGGTCTCACATTTAGATCCTTATTTTTGTGTATGGTGTAAGACAGTGGCCCAGTTTCATTCTTTTGCATATAGCTGTTGAGTTTTCCCAACACCATTTTTGAAGAGACTGTCTTTTTCCCATTGCATATTCTTTCCTGCTTTGTTGAAGATAAATTGACCAAATAATTGTGGGTTTATTTTGGGCTTTTACTCTGTTGCATTGTTCTCTCTGTCTATAAACACATTATCATCGATCTATCTATTTATCTATTTACACACCCACACAATCAGTTGTTCCTCTCATCACTAAATGAAGAAGTTTTTTTGTTTTGTTTTGTTTTGTATGATATGTTTCTACAAGGTCCTTTAAAAAAAAACAGAATTTCTTGTAAGATTCAAGTACTTTTTAATTTTTTTTTTTAAGTCTAGGTACAGTGTGTTTATATGAGTCATACAGAAGTAAACACTAGGGTGACCACTACCCAGGTCAAAATATAGAACATTTCTAGTGCCACAGAAACTCCATGTTCCCTCCCAATCCCATTTCTCCCTATTCATCAAAGGTAAACAAACATCATCTTGATTTCTAACCCTAGAGTTCAGAGCTGCCTTGAACATTATGTCAATGTAATCATATATTACATATTACTTCTTTACTTAACATTATGCTTATCAGTTTCATTCATATTGCCATTTGTCAAATATCACATTTGAATATACCACACTTTATATGTATATTCTATAGCTGATGGGCATTGGGTCATTTCCAGTTTAGAGCAACTATAGTTGATGTTGCAATAAACATCCTTGTAGATATTTTCTGGTACACATTTTGTACATAATGAGGAGTAGAATTGCTGGATCATCTGGTATGCATATGTTCAACTTCAGTAGATAATGCCAAACTGTTTTCCAAAGTGGTTGTAGCAATTATACTCCCCTGAAATATATATATGTTCCTATTGTATCACATCTTGACCAATACTTGGTAGGGGTATTTGCTTTGAAAGTCTAGGTTAGACCAGTGAAAGAGGAGATGGGGAATAGCCTGGCAAAGAGAAGACTCCTGATGTGGGGTTAAGTGGACTGGCAGGAGAGCGATGGCTTTGCTATGAATGGTGAAGACTGGACCTTCACAACCAAGGATTTTCCCCAGAAGTAGGAGGATCCACGAAGGAGTGGGGAGTCGAAAAGAGAGCATGGTATCCTGTCAATTTCAGTGCAAAATAAATTGCATGTGTGTTTGTGTGTGTGCATGTGTGTGTGTGTGTGTGTGTGTGCATGTGTGTGTGTTTGCATGGAGGGGAGGATCAGAGTTTTTTCATAAGCAAATATACAAATCCAACACATCAAATAGGAAGAGTGTCTTTATATATGAAAATCATTAGAAATATCTAGAGTGGTAGATTAATGATGAGAAATGTTGCAAGAGAAGTTTTCCATGAACAGCAACTTCATACCAGTCTATTTTAAACTACATCTTATTATACTTTTTGTGATCAATTCTGAACATATTGTGTTTCAGAACGGATGAGAATACAATTTTCAGATATGAGGATTTCCCATAGGTATTTACTGACCTGTTTTAGTAAGTGACTGTTTTATAGGGTAATTATTTAATAATTTTCCTATAGAAGGTGCTGTTGAAAAAAACATCCTCTAGAGCCAGGAATAATCATAGAATTTTACAGCTGAAAAAGGTCTTGGGCAACATCTAATTAAACCTTCTCATTTCACAGATGAGGAAATCTAGGTACACAGTTGCCCATTTACTTGATTAGGCTAAGACAGTAGTGAACTGCAGATTCAGAAGAATCAGGGCTTTTGACCTGGAAGATAATCATCATAAATTCATTTTATTAAGGAAACATTGAAAAAGTTCTTTCTTGACTTTTTTTTTCTCCCTGGCTTATGTCTACACACGTATCAGAACTCATCAAAGTTCATCTACTGTGAGACGTCCTCTCTAATAGCTTCAAGTCTGCCTCAAAAGCCTTTACTATGTCTTAAATAACATTTTATAATTATTTCTACTTTGTAATTACCTGTATATTTATATCTTTGCCCACTACATTGAGAAACCAGAAGGTAGACCTGCTATTTTTCTGCTCTTAGTCCTTAACATTTTGCATAAGCCTAGTATCCAATAGTACTCAGTAAATATTTGTGGAATGAGTTCAATATATCAAAATTTGGCCCATAATCACTTTGCTGTGAATTTAGTTAGGTAGAGGTGAAATATATAACTTTACCCATTATGTTAGTCTCTTGGACTATTCATTGATGTTTTTGTTCCACTTCTTTTCAGGCACATGGTGGAAATGTACTTTTGTGTGTCCTTAAAATTAGTGAGTCCCTGCTATTTGAGCACAAGCAACACATGTCACTTCCATGTAGAAGCCTTTAACAGTATCAATCCCCCCCCCCAACACCAATGATCTTGGAGAATCTCTGAGGGAGGACAACATAAGAAGAGTCCTTAGTCAACCTATGATAGACATGCAGTATGACTGACAAATAAAACTGGATTTAATTTTCTACTTTCTTTATGTTTAAGTCACTGAGACTTATAGTTGTTACTGCAGTATAACCAAGCACATCCTCACTTATTGTAATGGGATGAGATTTGGGGGACTCTGAAAGAGAATGAGCCTTTTTTTGTATGTGGAAGGAACATGAACAATTAGAGGCCAAAGAGTGGACTGTGGGAGACAGCTTCCAAAATGGATCTCAAAAATCTCCCCCTCCTGGCATTTATGTATTTGTGTAATACCCTCTCCTTGTGCGTGGGTTAGACGTAGTGACTTACTTCTAACAAGAAGGACACTGCAGAAGTGATGGGATATTGCTTATGAAATTAGACTTCAAAAAGTCTGTGGCTTCCCTCTTTCTCACTCACTCTTATAGAGTCGTTGGTCTGGGGAAAACCAGTGCCATGTGTTAAGGACCTCTTGAAAGACCATATGGCAAGGAATCAATGACTCTGACTCTTATCAAAGAGTACCTGAGGTTTGTCAATAGTCTATGAATGAGCATGAAAGTGCATCTTCTTCCATTTAGGCCTTGAAATGACCTCAGTCTTGGCTGCTACCTTCATTTCAGCCTCATGAAAGACCTGAGCCTTAGGCAGCCAGCTACACTACCTTAATCCATGACCCACAGAAACTACGAGATAATAAAAATTTGGTATTTCAAACTGCTGTGTTTTGGTACAATTCGTTACAGAGCAATCGACAATGAACACAATTTATATTTCTCTACTTAAATATACCACACCAATAGGACAAACATGTTTAACATTATGTCAGAGATGCCAGATGATAAGCATATCTAACATTGAAATCGATGTTTAAATTCTTTATTTATTGCAACATTGGAATATGGTTAAACTTTATTAGTGGATATATAAACCCAAAGCCATATAAGAATCAAATTCATACTTGAGTCATTTGAATAAGTTATATCAAAGATATATAGATGTGAGCAAGGATTTCTAAATGTAAATAAGGTATAATTAGGCATATAGTAGTTATTAGCATTTAGGATACTAGGAAGTTAGCTATTTTGACCTATTTGATTTTTATGGGTAACAGAAAACTTAATTTGTACATTAAGGAGAAACATGGGTCATATTAGACCATTTGCATGTTGTCCCATTATAAGCTGACTTCTACTTAAATAGCTAACCCAATTCTTGTACTGCTTCTAAAACATTTATCAAAATATGATCAAAGGAGTGCAGGGCCAGTGTGAGACTAGGGCTTTCAGACTATTTTGAATCATCTGAATCTAAAAATGAGGGCATGACACCTACATTTTCCCCATAGTGGTTCAATATCAAGAATCCAGGACAGTGTCTATGCAGTAAGCCAGAGAGTTAATGTTAAAGTCTATAGAGCAAAGAAGAAGAAAAGCCATAAGAAAAAAAAATTACAAAGTATTTGGGAGAGAGCAAGAGTGCAGTTCTTATATAAAAAAATAAACTTATATGCTGAAAACCTTCCCCTGGCAACCTTAAGACAATAAAATATAGCTTGAGCCTCAAAGGAGGGACACTGCTTAGGTATTAGCCTAGTAAGAAACTTGAAAGACAGATATTCTATTTATGAAAAGCCTTTTCGTAGGTGAGTATAATTGTTTTCACATGTTTGAAGTCGACCCTGTTTCAATCCCACCAGGAATTCCTGATGAATACTGCATTTTCTGTGGAGGCAACAATTCATAATCTCCCTTTATTTTTGTTTGTTACTACAAAATCCTCAGTCTCGGGGTTTTGATTAAAATGATGAGACAAGGAATAAAACAAACAGAGAGTCTGTTAAATGTCTGCCCGAAACCAGAGCTGCACCACTGAATATGAAAGACTCTTCTAAACCAATAATGAAATAATCATCCTTTTTGCAAGACAGATAAGAAAATGAAGGCTAGATGTAGATTTCGGGAAGCTAATTTACACTGGAGGAGGGAGAAGGAGAAGAGCAGCTACAGAAAATCAACTGTTAATAAATATCGGAGACTGCAAAGAAGTCACAAGATAACTGCAGCCTAGGTTCCTCCAGCTAGAACATGGCAATCACTTCTCTGAGAAGAGAAGCTGATAAGGCCCCTCCTCTCCAACAGGCAATCATTTTGCATTTTATATTATTTGAAAAGAGCCTGATTATTTTTCTTTGAATGAAACTAGACTGATTCACATTCACCTGTCAACAGAATGTTCCATTCCTCTGTTTTGCCTGTCTATTTAAAGGCATATGACCTGACTGAAATTCTACAGACAAACCTTTCGTTAGAAGTAAATAAATAATAATGGGTGAACAGCTCATGGTTTTTATCATTTTTTATTTTTTGGTATAGTGCCAAATTATACTAAATTAAAATCCACAGCCTGATAAATATGACTGATTTATGCAGTAATGGATTGAGGTCACAAATATTGGCTTTATTCAAGGTCAGATATAATCTTTAAAAATCATATCCAGAGAGGAAAGCCACACATAAAAATAATAATTATGTTATTTGAAGTCTAGTTTAAAAGGGAAACAATATAACATATAATTTTTTCCGGTAACTTGTATAAACATTTAAATATTGCTCTATCAAACAGGGACCTCCAAAGGCATGTAAGACAAACAGGCAGAAAGCAGCTTGTCAATTGACTTATATGGCTTTGATTTCACTTATTGAAGTTGGGTGTTGAGATCCAGAGCCACAGTGGGACAGTGGTTCTAAAAGCATTTGAATAGTATTTCCCAAAGTTATACATATATTACCTATTATTGAAGGATGAGAGGAAACAGAATGCTTCACAGGACATCCCAAAATGTGGCTTCTAGTATGGTTTCTAGAATTTATCAAATAGATATCTTTAGTAAATCAGTGAAACTTTTTTAGTTTTTGTTTTCTCATTCTACCAAATGAAAGAGTTAAATAATATTCTCCAGGACCAATTTTAGTTTAAAATTCAGTTTTGCAAAGTGGATCAGTATATTCTGTGTGTGGAGTGCAAAACTGATCCTTTGGAACATGGAAGATGATTTGGGTGATAGGAGCTTGGTGTCCGTAATCAATAGAACATCAAGTTTAACCTAATTGAAAACCAGTATTCCTACAGAGCCAATAGAAAAGCATTTTTCAAGGGGATTACATAAGATTTATGTTAGCCTGTTTGAGTATGTTTCTTTGTGGCTTGGTATTAACATGAACTGCAGTTTTTGGATTTTTCGTAATGAGCACTAGGTGTTATATGCAAATAATGAATCATGGAACACTACATCAAAAACTAATGATGTACTGTATGATGACTAACCTAATAAAAAAATATTGGTTTTTTTCCCCTTAATTCATCACACAACTTAAGATCTTTTTTCCCCCCAAATGCAGCATTTACATTCTTCAAAGAGCCTGTAGTATCATTGCTTTTAGACAGATATTAAGTTTTCCTGAGTTATCAACATTATTTAAATGCCGAACTCCTCCCCCCCCAAAAAACAAGAAGAAAAATAAAAGCGTGCACACAAAGATAATGTTAAAAAGTACACATGAACTGTACATTTTTTTTTTATAGTACTCAAGAACTAAAACAGCTATAGGCTGTCAAGGACAAAAAAGAATATTTACCTAAAAAGTAGCGCTGGAGACAGGGTTGTATGTTGGGCATAGTTTCATCATGAACAATTAAATGCAAATATTCCATAAATGCTCATATTTAGAAAATATAAGAAAAATATTGTGAACATTATGAAATTTCCTTTTATTACCAAATTATTTGGGGGAATTATAAGAAAAAAGATTGTATAATTAGGGAGATAGTTCACTGGACTGAAAGGTGGGGAGGCCAAGAGTCTAGCCCATGTTTGGCCATTGGCTAATAATGTGACTTTGGGTGAGGACTTAACATATCTGAACTTCCATCTTGTGAAAAATAAGACTTTTGAGAATATATACATGGAGGTTTGTTGTGAAAAATCATATGCAATCCAAAAGTTGAATAATTGCTATTACTGACATTTTAAGTTTTCTTCCTTCTTCCTGCGACACAAGTTAAAGTTATATTAAATAGTCTTAATCCTGGTCAGATGTGAAACTTTGATTCCATCCATCAGTTCATCCATCACCCATCACATTAACCATTAAAATTTTACTAAGCACCATTGTTTACAACTCACTGGTCTCATTGTTCTGGAAAAATCAGAAATGAAAAACACAGTATCTTTGCCCTCATATATTTTATGGCTTAATGGAGAGGCTTACCTTTTTTTTTTGTTTGTTTCTTTAGGTTTTTTTATTTTATTTCCAGTTAGTTAACTTACAGGGTTATATTAGTTTCAGGTGTACAGTATAGTAATTCAACAATTCTATGCATCAGCAAATGCTCATCATGACAAGTACACTCCTTAATCCCCATTGCCTATTTAACCCATCCCCCAACACCCTCCCCTCAATTAACCATCAGTTTGTTCTCTATAATTAAGAGTCTATTTCTTAATTTTTCTCTCTCTTCTTCTTCCTTTGCACGTTTGTTTGTTTCTTGAATTCCACATATGAGTGAAATCATGGTATTCGTCTTTCTCTGACTGATTTATTTCACTTAGTATTACACTCCCTAGCTCCATCCATGTCAGCGCAATGGCAAAATTTCATTCTTTTTATGGCTGAATAATATTTCATTATATATATATATAATTATATATATAAAAATATATAATTATATATATAATAATATATAATTATATATATATGTATATATCATATCTTCTTTATTCATCAATTAATGGACACTTGGGCTGCTTCCATATCTTGGCTATTGTAAATAATGTTGCAATAAACATAGAGGTGCATGTATCCCTTTGAATCAGTATTTTTGAATTCTTTGCATTAATACCTAGAAGTACTATTTTTAACTTTTTGAGGAATTTCCATACTGTTTTCTCAGTGGCAGCTCCAGTTTGCATTCCCACCAACAGTACATGAGGCTTCCTTTTTCTCCACATGCTCACCAACACCTGCTGTTTCTTATGTTTTTCATTTTAGTCATTCTGACAGGTATGAGGTGATATCTCATTGTAGTTTTTTTAAAATATTTTATTTATTTATTTATTTATTTATTTATTTATTTATTTATTTATTTATGTGAGGGAGTTTGAAAGTGAGAAAGATCACAGAGGGAGAGGGAGAAGCACACTCACTGCTGAGAGGAGAGCCTGATGCCAGGCTTGATCCCAGGACCCTGGGATCATGACCCAAGTGGAAGGCAGTTGCTTAACTGACTGAGCCACCCAGGCACCTTTCTCATTATAGTTTTGATTTGCATCTCCCTAAGGATGAGTGGTGATGAGCATCTTTTCATGTGGAGGTTTGCCATCTGGAAGTCCTCTTTGGAGAAATATCTGTTCCTGTCTTTGGCCCATTTTTAAATTGGATTATTTACTTTTTGGGTGTTGTGTTGTATCAGTTCTTTACATATTTTGGGTACTAACCCTTTATCAGTTATGCCATTTGCAAAAATCTTCTCCCATTCAGTAGATAGTCTTTTAGTTTTGTTGACTGTTTCCTTTGTTATGCAGAAGCTTTTTATTTTGATGTAATCCCAATAGTTTATTTTTGCTTTTGTTTCCCTGGCCTCAGGAGACATATCTAGAAAGCTGTTATGGCTCATGTCAGAGAAATTACTGACTGTGCTTTCTTCCAGGATTTTTATGGTTTCGGGTCTCCTTAATCTATTTTGAATTTATTTTTGTGTATGGTGTAAGACAGTGGCCCAGTTTCATTCTTTTGCATATAGCTGTTGAGTTTTCCCAACACCATTTTTGAAGCGATCGTCTTCTTCCCATTGCAAATTCTTTCCTGTTTTATTGAAGCTAAATTGACCATATAATTGTGGATTTATCTGCAGATTTTTTTTTCTGTTTCATTGATCTATATTTCTATTTTTGTGCCAGTACTGTACTGTTTTGATTGGTACAACTTTGTAATGTAACTTGAAGTCTGGAATTGTGACAGCTTTCACCTTTTTGTTCTTCAAGGTTGTTTTCACTATTCAGGGTTCCACACAAATTTTATGATTGTTTTACTTCTGTGAAAAATGCTCTTGGTATTTTGATACAGATTACTTTAAATGTGTAGATTACTTTGGGCAATATAGACATTTCACAATATTTGTTCTCCTAATCCATGAGCATAGAATGTTTTTCCATTTGTGTCATGTTTAATTACTTTCATCAGTGTTTTATGGTTCTCAGACTACAGGTCTTTCACCTCTTTGATTAGATTTATTCCTAGGTATCTTATTATTTTTGGTGCAATTGTAAATGGGATTATTTTCTTAATTTCTCTTTCTGCTGCTTCATTATTGGTGTATGGAAATGCGACAGATTTCTGTACATTGATTTTGTATCCTGCAACTCTAATGAATTAATTTTTAAGGTCGAGCAGTCTTTTGGTGGAGTCTTTTGGGTTTTCAATTTATAGTGTCATATCATCTGCAAATAGTGGAAGTTTTACTTCCTCCTTATCAACTTGGATTCTTTTTCTTTTGGTTGTCTGATTGTTGTGCTTAGGACTTCCAGTACTATGTTGAATTAAAGTGGTGAAAGTGAGAGAGATCACAGAGGGAGAGGGAGAAGCAGACTCCCTGCTGAGTGGGGAGCCCAATGTGGGACTCAATCCTGGGACTCTGGGATCATGACCCAAGCCAAAGGCAGTTGGTTAACCAACTGAGCCACCCAGGCACCCCTTTCGACATTTTTCTTGCTTCTTGGGAGTAGGCCTGTATTGCTATATCTTAAGACTGCCTTTGCTGCATCCCAAAGGTTTTGGACTATTGTATTTTCATTTTCCTTGGTTTCCACGTACTTGTTAATTTCTTCTTTGATTTCCCCATTGACCCATTGTTCAATAGAATGTTATTTAACATCCATGCACTTATGGTCTATCTAGATTTTTTTTTTTTTGTCTTTGGTGTCTAGTTTCATAGCATTGTTGTCAGAAAAGATGCATGGTATGATCTCAAACTTCTTGAATTTATTGAATCTTACTTTGTGAGCTAATATGTGACCTATCCTGGAGAATGTTTCATGTGGACTTAAAAAGAATGTGTGTTCTGCTATTTTAGAATGGAATGTTCTGAATATATTTGCTAAATCCATCTGGTCCAGTCTATCATTCAAAGTCATTGTTCCTTTGTTTATTTGCTGTTTAGATGATCTGTCTATTGATGAAAGTGGGATGTTAAAGTCCTTACTATCATTGTATTATTACCAATTAATTCCTTTGTGTTTGTTATTAACTGTTTTATGTATTTGGGTGCTACTCTGTTGTTTACATTCTTTATATCTTCTTGTGGATTGTTCCCTTTATTATGATGTATTGTCCTTCTTTGTATCTTGTTACAGCCTTTGTTTTAAGGTCTAGTTTGTTCAATATAAGTATTGTTACTCTGGCTTTCTTTTGACATCCATTTGCATGATAGATGTTTCTCCATTCCCTCACTTTCAATATGCAAGTGACTTTAGGAGTCTCTCGTAGGAAGCATATAGATGGGTCTTGTTGTTGTTTTTTGTTGTTATTGTTGTTTTTGTTTTTTTTGTTTGTTTGTTTTTTTATCAATTCTGTCACCCCTATGTCTTTTGACTGGAGTGTTTAGTCCATTTATATTAAGAGTAATTATTGATAGATACACATTTATTGTCATTTTATTGATTGTTCTGTGGCTGTTACTGAAGATTTTTCTCTGATCCTTTCTTGTTTCTTTCTGCTTCAATTTATGTGATTTTCTTTAATGATAAGTTTGGATTTATTTCTGTGTATTCTTTGCATGTTTATTAGTGTTTTTTATATATGGCTACCATTAGGTTTGTCTATAACCTCTTCTGCATATAGCAGTCTATATTAAGTTGATGGTCACATAAGTCTGTACCTATTCTTTTTTCTTCTCCTCCCCACATTATAGGTACATGGTGTTATATTTTATATCCTTTAATTTTGCGAGTTTCTTTGTCTGATTTTTTTATAAAAATATTCATTTTTTACTGTTTTTGTGTTTCCTACCTCTATATAATCACTTTTGGTCTCTCCCACTGAAGAGTCATGTTTAATATTTCTTGCAGAGTTGGTTTAGTGGTCATAAACTCCTTTAATTTGTTTGTCTGAGAAACTCTCTATCTCTCCTTCTATTCTGAATGAAAGCCTTGTTGGATAAAGTATTCTTGGCTGTAAATTTTTCCCATACAGCACTTTGAATATATCATGCCACTCCCTTCCGTCTTGCAAAGTTTCTGTTGAAAAATCTCTTGCTAGCTTCATGGGTTTTCCCTTGTAAGTTACTCTCCTCTTTTATCTTGCTCCCTTTAAATTTTTTTTATCACTATATTTTGTCAATTTAATTGCAATATATCTTCATGTGGGACTCCTTTTGTTGATTTTGATGGGCATCCTCTGTGCCTCCTGGATATGGATATTTGTTTCCTTCCCCAGATGAGGGAAGTTTTCAGCTATTATGTCTTCAAATAAACTTGCTGACCCCCCTTTATTTCTCTTCTTCTTCTACTACTCCTGTAATATGAATTTTACTATGTTTGATGGAGTCACTGAGTTCCCTAAGTCTATTCTTGTTTTGCATAATTGTCTTCTCTCTTTTTTGTTCAGCTTGATTACTTTCCGTTACTGTCTTCTAGGTTACAAATTCATTTCTCTGCTTCTTTCGACTGCTGTTCATTCCATTAAATGTGTTTTTCATTTCACTTATTGAGCCCTTTATTTCTGCTATGTTATTCCCTATCTCTGTGTTAAGGATCTCACTTATGTCTTCCACTCTTTTCTCAAGTCCAGTGAGTATCCTTATGATCATTGCTTTAAATACGCTATCAGGAATATTACTTATATCTGTTTCTTTTAGATCTCTGTGTGTGGCCTTGTCCTGTTCTTTCATTTAGGATGAATTTCTCTGTCTCCTCATTTTGTCTACCTCTCTGTGTCTGTTTCTACATGTTAAGAAAGTCAGCTATGTCTTCTGCTCTTGAAAGTAGTGATTTTATGAAGGAGGGGGTCTGGAGTGCCCTGCAGTGCTGTGTCCTCTGTACAGCAGAACCTGGCATTTCAGGAGAGTATCCTATGTATGTTGCTTACCCTCTGATGTTGTGTCTGAAGCACTTTTCCTTTCAGTTTAGTAGTCTATACTGNCTCTTTCCCTGTTGTGGGCTGTGCTTGTTCTCTGCAGTATTAGCAGGACACAGATAGGCCATCTCTGAGGGGGTATGTCTACCAAAAAACTTCTGAGCAGAATGGCTGTGTTAGAAAAATGCATGCTGGGCTACTAGTCCTATGCTGGGCATTGAGTGTCAGGGCAGCTGGGGGCATGAGGAAAAATGGTGCTTGTGCACCCAATGGCTGGGTATGGTGCACACATGGCTTTAACAAAATTTTCCCCAAGCCCAGGTTGACAGGTTTGGTGTCAGTGAGTCCTCAGGAGAAATTGTGTGCATGGCGCACTACTAGCAGGCTGGGTAACTAGTCTCTGTGCAGCCTTGCCTCCGTGCAGATGGCTCTGTGTTTATGTTGGGGCTTGGGGGAGGAAAATCGTGTCTGCAGCTTCCTCAGTTTTGGAGAAGTCCCCCAGCACACTCCAAAATCAGTAAGAATAGGTGTCTTCCCATTTATCCTCCTGCATTGTATAAACTGCCATTTTTATGTTGCCTTTGCACACAGGCTGCTGTTCCTTTAAGAGAAGGCACCTAGTTATCACTGACCCTCCAGGCTCACCCAGTGCTGAGTTAGCTGACTTGTAGAGCTCCAGGTTCAAAGGCTCACTGGTTATACAAACTCATGGAATTCAGCCCCTCTAGTTCTCAAAACTAAACCTCATGAGGATTTGTTTCCTTGTGTGAGCTCCCTGGTAAAAGGGCCTGCTTCTCTGCCCTCTCTGTGTACATAGCTCCCTTCCTCCTGTGGGTCTCCTCCCTCTGCCTTTCTGGGCATTCAGATGGAGCTGCTTCTTTATATTTAGTTGTGGAGTTTGTTCTTCTAGGCTTTGATCACTCTCCAGTTTATGGACTTGGATGTGCATGATATCTAGTTGTAGACATAGAATGGGGACAGATCAGGGTCCTCCTACTCTGCCATCTTCCCAAGTTCTTCTGAGAAGCTTATCTTTCATGCACCAATGTTGTGCTCATACTCACTTTCTTTTATAAGGTAATGATTAAGTGCATTGGCTATAAAGGCTTGGGATTCTAATTCCAAATTTTTACAGGCAATGTCATTTTAAGCAGGAAACTTTATTTCTCTAAGCTTTATTTTCCTTATTGGAAGCATGTGCATTAAAATGGTAATTAATTCTCAAGATTGTTGTGAATTTAATATAGTGCTGGCATGTAATATGTGTCCAATAAATAAATATTTACTATTTTTCTTTGTACTTTTTCTTACCCTGATCTCAATGTGCCTGCTACAAAAGGGAAAAGCAACAACTGATATCAAGGAGCTGGCCTGATACGATCATTCAGGTCTTGGTGTTGCTACCTGTTGGCCTGGTTTTCACAGCAGAGTCTTGGATTTCTCCTCTTGAACGTAAACAATTTCATAGAACATCAACAACAGATAAGATCACTCTTTGACTATGATGGATCTAGACAAAAACCATTCTATAATGATGTCTGAAAACAGATAAAAACATGAATAAAATCAAAACCAAGAAATGGCCAAACATCCTCCATCCTGGGTGGGGGTAGGGGGCTCATAGCTTTCAGGAAAAGCTTGACCCATCACTCTGTCAGTTGGGGAGCACCAACTTCATACCATCCAGATTTTTGATATTGGAATATCTCAAGAACTAATTTAGAAAAAGAATAATTTCAACTAGATGTTCTTCAGTGAAAGAATACAAGAAGACTACAAGGGATTTCTGACTTTGTTCAAAGGAGGAAAAGCATGTACTTTGGTTTGTTTATATGTTTAAGTTATAAATCTTGCTTTCTTATATTTGATAGAGCTCAGTTATTATCTTAATTTCACTTAGATCTGTGGCTTTGTATTTCTACAATCCTCTGTAGTTTCCAGTGGGCAATTTTTAGGTTATAAATACACACACACACACACACACACACACACAATCAACTGTGTTGAAAATAAATGCCATAAAATCAAAGCAAACTTGAAACTGTTTGTTCATTCTTTTACCTTACTATTAAGTATTCATTTAAGTTTTCACTGTATATTAGCTCTCATGTAGGGAGTTTGTGGCCCTTTGTCAAATAGGCTTAATTTTTTAAAATTTGTCTTTCTTTTATTTATTTTATAAGAATGGAACCATGTAGAAATTAAAGATCCTTTAGGATAGATGAAGCTGCTGATAGATACATGATATGTGGAAGCATACCACTTTAGCTTTTTCTTGCTTTGAATAAAGTTAGTCTTGAGAATTTTAACTTCTTCTCCACAAATATTTTTAGTGACTTAACTTGGAATGCCTAAGATTCTGAACTTCAATGGGATAGAGTTACTGAGGGAAATGGCCCAAATGAAAACATATGGAGTTATTTTTAACCTAGTCTCAAATTCCTATATGTCCTAAAATAAAAATGAACTGGACAGAAACCTTATGATTCTATTGGTTTGAGGGTGTCTATAATCAGTGCCTTATCTTAATGGAAAGTATCCGATTCTTCCCTCTGGATAGATGACTAGACAAGTATATCTTCAAATGACTGAAGGTAGATGGATAGAACTTCTTAATTGATTACTGTCTGTATTCCATTATGGAAGGTCTGCCTTTGATTCTAAGGCCAGGCCTCTGGCTTTCAGATTCATCATAGCTTGAATGTTTTTCAGAGGACTTCTCAGCCATGGAAAGAAGATATGACATATGATTAATTATTTATTTAGATCCAAAAGTATGTGTTGGGCAGCGGGCCACATGTTATTCAGAAGGCACAGACTGAAAGTTGGTTAAGACGTGCAGGTCTTCCCTGAAAATAAATGCAAAAGGAGACATATTATCATCCCTCCAAGTAAGAAAAGAAAGAACAGGAGATGACTGGTTGTTGTATCTAGAGCACTTTGCAATATATATAAAACTCAAGGAAGGGCTCTATATGTTGTGCATATATTACTGCTGGGGTAGGGATTGATTTTTAGAAAACATGGAAGACAGTTTTTAAGCACATTCCCTTGTTCAGGGACCTATTATAAAATCCTAGGTCTAGTATGAAATGGGTATTTTATGCAAAATACTCATTAGTTACCTTAAGTAAAATCACTAATCTAATTGCCATCCTGTTTACTTATGTCATATGCCTGGGTCTCTAACCAGAAAACTCAGAGACCACAAAATACATTCATGTTATGAGATTCACCTACAGTATTTTGCTGCGTTAAATTATTGAAAGGAATAAAAACAAAAGGAATAAAGACAAGAAGGCCAGAACCGATATATAAATGGTGAAAACTGACTAAACAAGATCCAGATTAATTTAAACCTAGGGAAATTTTTAGCCACAGATCACTTTGTTGGAAAGGTGAATATAAACTTGAGTTAAATAGTATTAAAAAAAAAAAAAACTATTTCAGAATTTGCCAAGACTAAAGAACCACAGACTATTTAAACTATATAGGTCAATTTCTTAAGAAAAGGTAAAATAAATTAAAATGTAACTTAAGGTCTCAAAAATGGTTTTATTAAAACCGATGCTAAACTATACACCTACACATACACATATTTACCTTGAGACATGTAAAGGTCTAGTGTATATGCATATATTTATTTGTGTGTATGTGTGTATGTATTATCTTAGTGATAAAACTGAATGGTGCTGCTATGATCATTGAACATGGCATTAGAACACTGTGTTCTGATTCTGGTTCTCCTCCTTTTTAGCAGTGTGGTCTAGCAAATCTTTGAACTTAGTTTGTGGTTGTAAATTGGCAATACCTATTTAGTTACACAAGATTGTTATTAGTCCAGTGGTGGGTACAAGATCTGGTGTCCTAATCAGTTCAAAAGTAAAGACTAATAGGTCATGGTTGAGTGACAGCTTTGACTCCCACTGCTGGAAATGAGTTATCCTTGTTCCAGCTGGCAGTTGTCTTGTGACTATGAGAGAGGTGGCTTGGCAAAAAAGCCAACATGAGGAGGAGGATGAAAGGAAGGAATCAGAATTTGAGCAGAAAAAAACTTGATATCCTACACTGTGAGTCTTCCTGATTCCTGGACCTCTTGTTACACAAGACAAAATATTCCTTATCACTTAATTCAGTGTGAATGTGATCCAATTTATTTGTAGCATCTTTTTACATTTCCAAACTGAGTGCTCTCCTATTTATCTGAATCAAGCAGGTATTAAATCTCTAAGAATAAAGATAGCTTATCCTGGTTAGGTCCAACTATGGGCAAAGAACTAGTTCATATTTTACATATGTAACCTCGTTTAACTTTAGGATCTTCTCACTTTACAAATAGGAAAACCAAAGTTTCAGAGAATGAAACAATTAGCCTCAGGTAACACAGGATTCTAAACAACATTGTCTGGTTGTAGATTTCATGATTTTTTTTTTTATTATACCACTGAGCAAAGCAATTGTAAGTCTTTATGGATGATATCTCTGGTTGGTAGAAGTCTGCTAAAAATGGATTCTTTAAACGGTATGAAGAAATAGCCTAGATAATCACCAATGCTTTTACACTGAAAGAAGTAATGGCTAGACAGTAGTGGCTGTTCCTTTTCCCTTCTAACCAAGAACTGCAGAAACCTTCAGAACAAAGAAATTATAAATGCCTACACAAAACCATCATTGATTATATTTCCCCATGTGTTTCCCTCACTATTGTAGCAATTCTTTCCTAATTCAAAAGAAGCTATTATTAAAAAGCTAATCTTATATGAAGAACAGTGTATGCTGCAAATATCTCAAATTGGATACTAAACACAGTTTTACTGAAGGGTTAGAATAACAGGACTATTATCAAGTCATAAGGGAAAAGAATGGAATCCTCTGAATAAATATAAGAAAATCCTTATCATGAAGAATGGTTTATTTAACTACAAACAGTGGCATCTTCAGAAAAGCATTCTTCTCTTTTTTGTAAGCAACATATAAAATTGTCAGGTTCTACCATACACATGTCAGGAGCAGGAAGAAAACTGAAATAAGTATTGAAAATAAGAAGCCTTAAAAAGCAATGCCGAGCTGAGTGGAGGGAAACATGAAGATGGGAAAGGGAAATAAACTCATGAGCTTGCATTTTGGCATCTAGGTCCTTCTTATTTTTATCATATTGAATAAAAGCAAGGAATATCTTTGTATAGATAACTTCTATTTGGTAAAGGTGAGTGCAGAAAATTTCAAAATCAATAATTTTGTTGTTCCCATGTTTATTTTGATCAATTTTCTTAACAATGAAAATATTAACTATTGTGTCTTTTAATAATAAAGTTGGGATAGGAAACTCAATCATGAATAATTGGAGGCTTTGTGATTGTAAATGAAAAAGCATTGCTATATTATTGTAAGATTATGATCAAGTCCAAACATTGAACTTCTCTAAGAGACATAAAGTAACGTTTCCAATAAAACACTTTTATTAATAAATGTCTTATGATGTTAGAAATGCTTTTAGAAGGTAAAAATAATCTTCTATTGATTAAAAAAGACTATACAAAATCATCCTGATTAATTTAATATAAATAAACTGATTATTTGGAATAGAGGACCAAATTTGAGGTGATAATCATAACCAGTCATTAAATTATTTTAACGATGGATACCACATATTTACTCATCACTGGCTGTGTAGAAAGCCCAGAAGTGGGAGCTGGTGCACAGCAAAAATACCACAATAATGTATAGCCTTTACACTCAAGGATTTTTTTTTTTGCCTATGAAATAATATAATTATGAAAAGTAGAGCATGTTGAATGCACTAAGAGAGGTGTACACAAATTTTCGAGTCTGGTGCAAAAGGTACTTATTTTCAATTGGAAGATCAGAAAAAGACTTCATAGAAAAGATGCTGTTTGGATGGGCCTTGAATAATAGTGTGCTGTGTAGAACACACAGATGTGGAGAACATGATTGGGAAGAGACCAGGGTTAGAAAATCCTAGACAGCTTTCCAGCAATGTTAATTAATGTTGATGGAATTTCTTCGCTTCATAAATATGTACTGTATTACAGCATGAATCTTAGATCTATTGCTCTTATCTTTCTACAGATTAGTCAAAAGTCACCATGCAAGCTGGTTACAAATTAACTATATACTTCCCTTCAACATCCCCCGGTATTTAAAAGTTCTCCATTGTCCTCTGGACATCTTCCACATTCAGTGGAAGACATTAAAACTGTCCCTGATAGCTGTTATTCAGCCTTCTACTATTGTTGGGTCAAGTCGAAAGTTACACAAAATGCCACAAAGCAAACTGTCACAAGGTATTAAATCCAGACTTTAAGAAGGCCAAATTATATCAGGTGCAAGTTTGATCAATAGTTTCCTCTTCTTTTATTAGGATCCTCTCTAATTAGGAGGGCATAATGATATACCCTTAATTGTTGCCTTAAGACTTCTGTCTTACAGTTGTGGATTAGCAGCAAGACTGGCATTTCTATTGAGAAAATAAACTCCTATCAAGTGATCTTCTGGACTGTTGCATGAATCATGACCTGAGGAGGATGTGGTCGATTAGCACAGAACACAATTGTACATGTGGGGACGACTTTTGGCCACTCTGCTCTTGAACTTTGAAGCTTGGCTTTCTTACTTTCATTTAATTAAGAGTCTTTTTCTGACTGTCCTTTAGTCTACTCCTTAAATGCTGATGTTTCTGTAGGGTACTGTCCTCAGACATCTTTTCTTCCAGTTCCTGGATTGTCTCATATCTTTCCATCAAATCAGCAATGATTTTCACATCTCCAGTCTTCGTCCCACTCTTAAGTGCTAGACATGGATTTTTCAGCTGCCTACTTGCCATCTCAGTCTAGAAACAACAATCATGCTAATAGCTCTGATTTATTGAACAGTTACTATGTGCTAGGTACTGCTGGAGCACTTTATCCAGTTTAAACTTCAAAACAATTCTGAAAATCAGATATATTTTTCCTTTTTTATCTGAAACTCAGACAGACTAGCTCATGCACTCAAGGTCATCCAGCTTGTATATGGTAAAATTTGGATTTTATTCCACTCTAAAACATGATCCATTGAAGCCCACGCATCTCTCTCTGTTTTTCACATCATCATTAATCAATTCTATCCAATTAAAAAACTTGGAATTATTTCTTCCTGTCCATCAATAAGTTATTAGTTTTGTCTCTTAAATATCATTTTAATCCCTCCTCCTCAATCTCACTCTTACAGTTCAAATTCTTATTACATCTTTCCTGGGTTGCTGCAAAATGGCCTTCCAACCATTTTTTTTCTGTCCCCAAATTTTCCTCCTTTTAATCCATTCTCTCCATCTCTGTAATAGTCATGTTACTCTAAAACCCAAATTGGATTATAGGTAATTTAAATTTTCTTCTTTACATGTTTTTTTTTTTTTTTTCAGTTTCTGATACATCAAACAGGTATTTTTACAGACTCAGAAAAACAACATGTGCTTTAACGTAAAGAAGGTCTTTGGATATATTGAAATTTTTACATGGAAAAATGACTTTTTTAGAGCAGTGCTCTAGAAAGATTAATTTGGCAGTAGTATATAAGAAGGACTGGAAGAAGAAGAAAATGAAACCATAGAACTTGGCTTTCTCTGCTTACTGAAGACTTACTATTTACAGTGTGGATGAAGACAAGGACGATATGTCTCTGATTTGGGGATCAGATTAAATTGGGAACCCTGAAATTTTGCCCTGAGTGATCCAGTGCTTTTCTGGGTCAACTCAGACTAATACTGGTTGCATTACTGCTAAAATTAATGCCATACACCAGGGAACAGATGTGAGTTCATCATGTGAGTTCAATAGGGACTCCTGATTTCTAATCCAGCCTGATACCTTCTTTGGCTTTGGGGAATTGAGTTAGTAAATCTGCTTTGCAAAATGTGGTTGGTAAATATGCACAGGTCTTGTTTCATTAGTTAATATGTCTGATGCTTCCAGTGACCACATTTTCCACTGCAAACAAGTCTCTTTATAAACAGTTTATTGGAAATTTTTTACCTTCTTTGGAGTACTCTTAATTATCACCATAAAATCAAGTTAATACACTTATTTATGATGTTAATCTACTATTTCAAGAAGTCCAAGTGAGCTAGTCGAATCCATGCATATTTGACAAAACCTCACATGGACACTTTAAAAATTACTCCTTACCTGTAAGCATTGCTGTGGTCTCAAGTTCCATAGGCAACACTCACAACCTCCTTGCTTTCAACTAAAGAGTAAGTTAACTATACATAGTTCTGGCTCAATTTTAATAAAATTTACATATGAATTGTTTAGATTATGTATGTTTATGAAGATATTTAGAACTAAATATTAAAGCAGTCGATTAGAAGGTGATTCTAACGCCATTGAATGAAATTGGAAAAAAAAAAAACCTATATGTTTTTGTTTTTTTGTAGCTTATTGCAAATGGATTTGGATGTGAATTACCTGGAAACTGTGCTAATACGTATAAAAACAATCAAAAGAAATCTTCAAGAGCCATTTCTAAATTTAATAATTTATTATTATTACAAAATAATTTATAGAACTAAGAATTTCAGAGCTCATAAGATAGCTTACATCTTGGAGGACCATATTAGGAAATATATCCTAAAGTATCCGTGGCATTTAAGAAAAGGTGAAGTATGTGGCTATTGAAGAATGCAAATTAATTCAGAGTAGTTGTGCAGATCTCTAGGGGTGGTAATTTAGTCTAATGGGAACTTAATAACTCATATTAAACACATTACTAATCTGATGCTTTGCTTACAGTAAATTAGAACCAGTAAAATTATAAATCACTTATTAAAGAAAAAAGAGTGTCTTCTTGAATTGAATTTGAATCTTCTCTTAACTAAGAAACAGCAGGTAGGAAGAATTCTTATTTCCAAATGAATTCCAATCAAGTTTTATATTCATATTAGAACATTAAGTAAACATATTTAATTCAGATAGTCCAAACCAGTGCCTTTTGTGTAATCACATAATACTCTAAAAATGAACCAGGCACTTAACTAAGTTGGCACTGAACTAAACACTGACCTCCATTTCATATTCTTTTTTTCAGTGAGGGGCTTGAACTCACGAGCCTGAGATCAAGACCTGAGCTGAGATCAAGAGTCAGATGCTTAACCGCCTGGGCCATCCAGTGCCTCTCCATTTCATATTCTTGATGGGCAGGAATCAAGTATTTAGAATTAAACAATGAGGCAAGAAACAACAAATGTTGGAGAGGATGTGGAGAAAGGGGAACCCTCATACACTGTTCGTGGAAATGCAATTTGGTACAGCCACTTTGGAAAACAGTGTGGAGGTTCCTTAAAAGATTAAAAATAGAGCTACCCTATGAACCGGAAATTTACCCCAAAGATACAGATGTAGTGAAAAGAAGGGCCATATGCACCCCAATGTTCATAGCATGTCTACAATAGCTAAACTGTAGAAGGAGCCAAGATGTCCTTCAATGGATGAATGGATAAAGAAGATGTGGTCCATATATACAATGGAATATTACTCAGCCATCAAAAAAAATGATTACCCAACTTTTGCATCAACATGGATGGGACTGGAGGAGATTATGTTAAGTGAAATAAGTCAAGCAGAGACAGACAATTATCATATTGTTTTACTCATTTGTGGAACATAAGGAATAGCAGGGAGATCACTAGGAGAAGGAAGGGAAAAATGAAAGGGGGGTAAACAGAGGGGGAAATGAACCACAAGAGACTATGGACTCCCGGAAACAAACTGAGGGTTTTAGAGGGGAGGGGGGTAGGGGATGGGTTAGCCCGATGAAGGATATTAAGGAGTGCACCTATTGCCTGGAGCACTAGGTGTTATATGCAAACAGTGAATCATGGAACACTACATCAATAACTAATGATGTACTGTATGGTGATTAACATATCATAATAAAAAATGTAAAAAACCAAATACTTGACAATGCATTGCTCAGGATTCGTGCTTAATTACTTCTAAATAATAATAATAATAATAATAATGCCCATAAAGGTATCACAAAATTCAGATTCTGCATAAATTGTTGTTCCACAGAAACAAAACAAAGCATCAAGGGATTTTTCTTTTCTTTGCATTTTCTGAGGTGACATGGACCAGCATTTTCCTAATACCAAGTAGGCATTTTTATGCCTTTCTTATGGACTTTAGTTTTTGTCATTATACTGGCTCACAGATATTTGTCTGATGTAATTGCAAAGTCAATAAAATACATCTTTGTATTTGTCCATTCCTTTATTCATCCATTCACTCATGTATAAAAAAATCTACAGAGTGCTTACGTTGTGTCAAACATGGTTCTAGAAGCTTGCAGATACAGCAAAAAACTAGACAAAGTTCACATCCTCATGGTTATTCTAATGTTGGGGAAGCAAACAATCAACACAGTAAGCACATCTTTATGTCCTACATGCCTCTGAGGGAAGAGCATGATAAAGGGGAGAGAGTGAGCTTATTAAAACTTTTGCTTTCATGGAGGGTCTTAGTGATGTGCTATAATATAAGCACAAATTAGAAGATGAGCTAGTGAGCCATGGAGATAGCTGGGGGAAGAGCATCCCAGATACATGGGTTGGCAAAGTAGAAGCCTTGAGATTGTTCAAATAACAACAGGAGACCAATGTGTTGGAGCTGAGTGTGTGTTAGGGAAAGCAGTAGGAGCTGAAGTCAGAGACTTAGTGACAGAGATGGTGGGACAGATGACATATATATTTGTAGAGCATACAAAAGACTTTGGATTTGATGATGGGGGGGGCGCATTGGACACTTGTAAGCAGAGAAATGACATGATCTCCCATGTCCCTAAAAGAACACTCTGGTTATGAGGTGAACACTACACTGGTATGAGGGTAAGTAGAGGCAAGGGAGATCAACTAGGAGGCTACTGCAATAATCCAGGTGAGAGATAATAAGTGGGTCACATAAGAGTTAAAGTAATGGATTTGAAGGAAGTAGTAAGATTCTAGATATATTTTGAAAGTAGAGCCAATAGGAATTGATAATGGAGTCAGTGAGCAAACTGAAAAAAAGAGGAGAGTCAAGGATGCTTTAACATTTTGGCCTGAAAAAACTGGAAGGAGGGAGCTGCTATTACTGAGTGGTGGATGACTGGAGGCAAGAACTCCTGTGGGGTGCGAATTCAGGAGTTCTATTTTGAACTTGTTAAATTTTAGATACTTAATAGGCAACCAGGTGGAGACATGGTATGGATAGTTGGACACATGAGTCTACAGTTCCATGTAGAAGTCAGGGCTGGAGATATTAATTTGGGAGGTGTCAGTAAATAGATTGTAGTTCCCTAAAATACAAAAAGCTCCAAAAATTCGAAAAAAACTTATCAAACATCTTATAGAAAAGTATGTTAAATAATTAAACAGTTCGGGGGTAAAAAAAAAAAGAAAAAAAAGAAATGCAATGGTTCTTTCTCATATGCAAAGATACTCAATCTTGTTTATAATAAAGAAAATGTAAATCAAAGCCATTAGGTTAACAAAAAAATCTGAAGATTTCACAACATATAATGTTGGTACAGCTTTGTGAAGATTTACTTTGTGGAGAAACATGCTCTCTGTTACATTCCTGGTAGGAATGTGAAATGGTACATCCACTACAGAGGAACACTTGGCAACATCTAGCCAAACTGACCCAGAAATCCCAATCCTAGAAATCTACCACAAACACACCTAACAATATATACACAAAGCTATTTATTGTAAGGCTTTGTAATAGCAAAAACAACTTGAAACAACTCAGATGTCCATCAATAGGAGACTGATTGAATAAAAATTATGGCCCATCCATATATCAGAATGCCATGAAACAGAAAAGGATGAGGGATATCTCTGTAAACTGTTATGGAGCAATCTTTACAGTATATTGTTGAGTGAAAAGGTGAGGAAGAGACAAGTACACGGTGTGCTATTATTCATCTAAGAAAGAAAGGTTATATGAAGGTATCTGCTTGTATTTTTTTTTTTAACTGGGAGGACAAACCATAAATCAAGTTTTTGTAAAGCTTCTGATGGAGAAATGTAGGGTAGAGAAGAAAGGGAAGACGGATAGAAATAGAAATTAAGACTCATTTTTATGTTTTAATTCATATAGAGGAAATAGGATAAATGTTCAATCTGTTCCCTTTATTTACCAGTTTGTTTTATTTTTTACTTTGAAAACATATAAACATTTTATGTAATTATACAATTAAATTAAATTTAATAATCCCTAAAATTACTCTGAAACTGGCACTAAGAAACCATTTAAATTCTCTGGCACTAAGTTTCCTAATCAGCAATATTAAGAAGTGGAACTAGAAGGTCTTTAAACTACAGAATTTTTTACATGTATCAGAGTCTTAATAATTAGATTCTTAATAATTACATGTAGTATGTTTTGTAGAATAATAATTTTTTTGGTACTTACTTTGTCAAAAGGATCTTTGCTGTGTTTTGCATATATTATCTTCTCATTTAATCCTCACAGCTACCCTACGAAGTAGGTGTAATTGTTTGGTTTTTAAAATAAAGAACCTTATTCCTAGACAGGCTAAGTTACTTACCCTAGATTATGCAACTGTTTAAGTCTTGCAGCCAGGATTTGAAACCAGTTCTATAAAATTTTAATATCTGCCCTTTCTAGTATTCTATGCTGACTCCTCAAGCTTAATGAACCACACACCTTTTTTTTTTTTTGAACCATACACTTTTCATTTTTTGCTTCTTGAATATATGGGTTGATTTTGATTATTTATGAAAATAAAAGCACCAGAGTTGGATTCTGCCAAAAATCAGAATAATTATTTCACTTTTAAGTAAGAAGGGCAATATGCACTGTTGACAAGAATAAAGATGTTTGTACTTTAATGGTATATATAACTATTTGGTAATTTTCATGCTCTTACCAATGTACTTATTGTTTAAAATATTCTATTAGCACATTTGCAGGAAAAAAATTAAGTTAATAATTGCCATAAGATTATTGTCAAAGACTAAGGGGAAAAATGGTAATATCACTAACATGTATGAAATTTCCTTTGCCATCCCAGGCTTATTTGTGATTATCCCCAATGGTGAAACAGTTATTTCATGCTGGTTCTTACTTTTTTTTTTTTTTAAGCTACTCTTTACACTTTCCTAGTATGTTTCTTCATGGTTTATTCTGTTTGTATACAATGTGTGATTTTAGATCTATTGATGGTATATATTCCTGCAAAAGTACTTGGGCCAGATCAATTGAGCAGCAAAGCAAATACTTGTTTTAACTGCTTGCTTGCTCGTTCTATTTAAAAAATACCCTACATGGCCAATCAATAGAAAGTTGGGAGAAAAATGTAAGAGGGAACAAGAAATCCCGGCATGTTAAGATAGAAGTATTTTGTAAACATAACCACGGCCACTCACTGACTTAATGAGCATGAGGTGACTACCAGTTAAGGAATGGAAACACATACGAATTATTGGACTGGAAATCAGTCCTACTGAGAAAGCAGTTGGTGTGTCACTCCTGTGGTGGCACAGCATTTTAACCCTTTACATTCTAAGATAGTTTTACTTTGCTTTTACCATGTGTGTGGTGAAAAGAACACTGGACCAGGGGTTAGACCTGGCTTTCTGTCTACATTATGTGACTTCATGTAAGCCACTTCACCTCTTTTGGCTTGGCGTTTTTGCCTGTGAAATGGGGGATTAACTGGGAGGGCTGTAGGATTTGACAGGCTCTAACTTCTGTGACAGTGACCTGTCTCTTTAGGTCAGGTTAGGAGTAAGATGACGATCAAAATTTTAATTACTGTAATACTACTGCATATTAAATGAAGAATCAACAATGCACACAAAGTCCCAAGATAGACTCTTAAGCAGAAGTTTTAAAACTTGCTTTCTCAAGAGGGTTTAATAAACTACTGTAGGCAGTGATTTCAGGTTCTGTTAAAGATCTTATTACAGGGTATTGACTTTAATTCTCTTTAGTGAAACTCATTAACTAAGAGAAGTAAATACTGTAGGTGTCATTAACTAAGAAACAGGGCTGTGGGGGGACTTGGAGAAACTGAGTGTTTTTGAGGCAACAGGGAAGAGTTCCCTGTTTTGATGAAGAGTTATGGACGAAAGTTAACACAGAGCACAGTGCTGCCCTATTAACTGTTCCTGGTTAGGGTATTTGAAAGTACTCTGTGCTATATTAAATGCATTATGTTTTAATTACACTTATAATCATTTAATTTAAAACTACACGTGGAAAACCAAAAGCTGCTGTTTTCCTTTTCTTTTTTAAGATAACACTATTGATTAAGTACAAATGATTTGGGGTATTTGGTTGCATTTATTACAAACGTGTTGTAAAGGTATAAATTTTAGTACCTTTGTATTCAGATATACTGACACATTACGCTAAAAGGCACATTTAGCACCCAACAGAGTATCCCTAACATTCCTGAACATAGGTCCATTTTTAAGCGAGACAAGTAAATGAAAGTGACATGCTAGGCTAGAATACACTAAGGAAGAACTGATCATTATTCTCTTCATAGCATATCCTATGATTGAATATACAAGTATATATAAGACAATAAAAAAGCAGGAAAAATGCAATAAATTCCAAGAACTTCCTTTCCTTTTTCTATAGCAATGCTTATCCCTTGTTTAGCACTGTTTTTTGAATAAGTATAGTTTTGTTTGCACTTTTATTTGCTAAAGGCCTAGTCACTTTCCTGGAAAGTGTGCCATTTAGCATAAGTGTCAGTATATTTGAAAACAGAGGGACTAAAATTTCATCTTCCTTCATTTTTACCTATTTCTATAAAAACAATCATGGCAAATGTCTGGCAGAACAAAAGATAAATTTAAACCAGTTCCAGCACTTACTACCCCCCAGACAAAATGACAACCATAAAAGAACTCTCATTCCTAAACCAACAGAGTGTTGCCTGCCTCCTACTAGCTAAGGAGAAGCGCAAGGTATCCTGGATATTTGTTGATGGACATCAGGCCTGCGCCAGCTGTCAAATCCACAGCTGTTGGGTTTCCTTCTGAGTGATTGGTGCCACGGATGCCCTCCAGCTAGTATGTTCCCTGATAAGGTCCAGTGGAGAGCTGCAAAAGAGCTGAACACTTGGCTTCTAATAGCAAATGCAAAAACAAATTTCACAACAAATTGCATTTTCAGCACTGCCTGATGCCATACGATTAAACGAGCTGAATTTGTTCCAGTCCACTAACTTGGAAGACATCATGATGGAACAGTTTCTCTTGGTGACTGTTAAATGTTAAAGCAGTTAAGGGAGAGGGATTTTTTTTTAACTTCTACTACAAAGCAGGGGGTGGGGGAGGGAAAGCTGATCAAGCTTATTAGAACTGCTCAATTAGGAGAAAGCAAATAAGGCCATTTAACATCTTCACCAGGGTAAAATCTGTCAGTAAGACCTCTCCATGACTTTCCTTGTGCACAACTTTTTTTCTTTAATTTTAAACTTGGAGAGCAGGAGATGAACAATCCAATTATTTTTTATCTAGTACCTTTCCCCCCCAAAGTCTTGTATAAATATACAATATAGGAAAAAATATTGATAGATACATTCACAGAATGCCTACTATGTGGTCGACATTACAGACATACGCTACCTTGTTTATTCCTCTCGGCAAGCCTCTATGATATATACTAATACTATAACTTTTTACACATCAAGGAACTAAGGCCCAGAGAGGTTAGGTAAGGAAGACCGCAGACTAATACCTACCAGAAGCAGAATTTGAACCAGTCCTTGTGGGTTCAGAGTCTGTGTCATCAATCTCTATACTCTGCTGCCTCTTGAACTTCTACTAGTTTGATACTTGTTCAAATACAGTACTACCATCTGGCCCACTTTCTTGGGAAGAATAGTTTCAGTGCAAAATCAGTTGTAAGACTCATTTGTGTATTAATGATTAGTATAAACTACAACCTGGTGAAATTGCTCCATTTAATTTTAGAAAGGGACTTCCATTAAAAAAAATCATGCATTGTGGAAAATGTTTCATGTCTGCTTTCACATGTTTCTTCATGACTCATTTGTTGTGGCAGGTGTGCCTGATAGTAGTTTACCACAGGGTATGCAGTGGGGTAGTTACATACTTATTCAGGAAAATTAGGGAGTTACAGGAGAACTGGATTTGCTACTCTGAAACTTCCTGATATTCTCTTCTCTGAGTTCTAGAGAGAAATAAAAATACCCTGCCTATTGTATAGTGTTGCTATGAGAATCAACCATGACGACGATTTGAAAATGCATCATGAGACATTACAGTGGGTGTGAAATTGAACTGCTCCAAGGGGTAGGCAGGCTGGGGAAGACACCAGAAGACTTTCCCCCACTGTTGTAGGAATTATACACCTGGATATGGGACAAAGACACTGTGATACAGTTGGAATGAAGAAGGCAGCTCCTCAGGGGCTTATACAACCCAAGGGGTTAATTTAATACAATTGAGTCAAAGTCATTTACAACTAACAAATAACACACATAGCAGCTCATGGCTTTCTTCATTCAATCATTTATTGATTCATTCAAAACCATTCATAAAATCATCTGTGCATCAGCAACTGTGATAGGTGGTCATCCCATCACAGAGTAAAATAGCACAGTATCTGCTGTGGGGGAGCCAATAGTACAGTGGAGGAGACAGGTGAATAAAGAGACAAGTACACTAAACTCTCCTAGTTTAGGGGCAAGCACTTCTACAAACTTTTCAGTGACACCCTTTCCTCTGCCTTGACTGTTACCTGTATCCCATGTTGGCAGTACCTGGTGGCATGGTTGAAAAGCTGCACTCTGGTGTCAGCATGTCTGAATTAGAATCCTGATTCTATTCCTTGCTAGATGCAACCTTGTGATAGTTACTAACTTTCTACTCCTCAGTTTACTCCCGTTTTCAATGGGGGTTATAATAGGGCTTACCTCACAGAGTTGATGTGAAATTACACGTGGTTATGCATGTAAAGAGCTTAATACAGAAAAAAATGCTCAACATCACTAATTATCAGGCAAGTGCAAATCAAATGCACAGTGAGATATCACCACATACCAGTCAGAATGGCTGGTATCAAAAAGACAAGAAATAACAAGTATTGGGGAGGATGTGGAGAAAAGAAATCCTTGTGCACTATTGTTGGGGATGTAAATTGGTGCAGCTACTATAGAAAACAGTATGGATGTTTTTCAAAACACTAAAACTAGAAGTACCAGACAATGCAACAATCCCACTTCTGAATATTTACCCAAAGTAAATAAAAACACTAATTCAAAAAGATATACACCCCTCTATTTATCACAGCATTATTTAAAATAACCAAGATATAGAAGCAACCCAAGTGTCCATCAGCAGATGAATGGGTAAAGAAGATGTGATACACACACACACACACACACACACACACACACACACACACACACAGAGGAACATTACTCAGCCATTAGAAGAATAGAATCTGTCCACTTACAAAACATGGGTGGGCCTAGAAGGTATTATGCTGGAGAAATAAGTCAGACAGAGAAAGACAAAATCCCTTTGATTTCATTTTAATGTAGAATCTAATAAACAAAACAAACAAAAACAAACAAAAAGATAAACTCACAAGTATAGAAAACAAGTGGTTGCCAGAGGGGCGGGGGAGGGGAACTGTCAAACTAGATGAAGGGGACTAAAAGATACAAACTTCCAGTTTTAAAATAAATAAGTCACAGGGATGAAAAGTACAGCATAGGGAGTATAGTCAATAATATTGTAATAATTGTGCATGGTGACAGATGATACCTACACTTGGGATTACCATTGAGGAATGTATATACTTGTTGAATCACTATGTTGTATACCTGAAACTAATATGTCAAAAAAAAGCTCAGTAAAATACTTGGAGAACAGAAGGTTCAACAAATGTTTCAAATACTGTTATGATAATGTTGCCAATGCTAGTGACAGTCACCTGCTCCCCAGCCCTAGCCATTTACCTCTCTCAACCTCAGTTTCTTCCTCTGTGATATGGGGCTATAATAATGCCTACCTTTATGGGGTTACTAGGATGAAGTAAGATCGAATCTCAAGTTTAGGAATTTCAAATTTCAAATCAGATCTAGAACCAACTTTCTACCTGTACTTTCCTGCTTCATCTCTTCCTTTCTCCAGCCTCAAGGAAAGACTAATACTGATTATTCCCAATGCCATCAACTTCCAGGTTCAGAATGATGCTTACATAGGTAAGAGTGAAAGGTAAAGAAAGCCAGGAATAATGATACAGGATTCAGAGCAAGTCCAAGAGCAACCCTGAAAGTTATGGAAGTTCTTATAAAATTTTAGCTTGACTGATGACTTAGATCTCGAGGGGAGTTTGGTGTATTTTTTGTCTGTTTTTCTATTTTGTGCCTTATCTTTCTTTTTCTTCTGATTTTATTTTACAGTGAAACAACACTCTCTTCTTTATTGAAATAATATGAAGAATAATACAGATATTGATATAATAAAAAATCTCTTTGTATAATCCATAACTCTATTGACATAATATATTATAATAAAAATTAATTTAAAATAGAATAAGTGAATTTTGGTTGCCAACATGTATTGCTTATACTTCTGAATCATTTCTTTTTTTCTATTATTTTCTAAACTAAGTTCAATGAGGCATTAATTCTATGGAATTTTAAGAAGTAAAAATAAAAAAAAAGGTTTCTCTGAACAAATATACTTAGGAAATAACAGGATTAATAAAGTTGGTTTTCAAAAAAATCTTTAAGTTGATTCAGATGCATTAATATGCTGAGAACTGAAAGTCCCCTTGGCCAAAGAGATTCTAATAGGAAGGCTGCAGGCCTTACAGTCAACTGGTTTCATCCCAGTTCTGCCTTTTTTTTTTTAAATATTTTATTTATTTATTTAGGAGAGAGAAAGTGCAGCGAGAGCATGCACATGAGCCCATGAGCTGGGGAGAGGGGCAGAGGAAGAGGGAGAAGAAGGCTCCCCACTGAGCAGGGAGCCCTACTAGGGACTGGATCCCAGGACCCTGGGCTCATGACCGGAGCCGAAGGCAGATGCTTAACGGATTGAGCCACCCAGGCACCCTACTTTGCCTCTTTTTAATGCGAGATCCTGAGTAGGCAAGAGGTTTCTTATCTGCAAAATGGAGAGGAGGATAGCGCCTGCCTCATAAGGTTTTTATATGAGAATTAAATGAGTCAAATCCATAAATTTACTTAAGAAGAGTAACTAGCATCTAGCAAGTGCTTTATATGGGCTATAAATAAAATTGGATTACTTCCCACACTTATTCATTTTCCAAATCTCCTTTCAAGGTGTATCACTCTGGGCCAGTGATATTTGGAATTGTGAAGGAAAGGCTACACTCCTTGGTGACCAGACAACCTAAGTGACCACCTTGTCTTCTCTGCTGAATCTTTGCTGACACCAAGAGGAAGCCAAAGTGCTGGAGACAGCCGAGGAAAGGCTTTTTGAGGACTGTGAAAAATGTGGTTTTTCCTAAAAACTGATGAGATGACCTAGGTAAGCAAATGGATTATAAATTCATATTTACCCTCCAGTCAAGAGTAATTGAAATACAAGTTCTGTAATCCATAGCTATTTCCACATTTTTTTCCTTTACAAATCTCTCAATGGGATGCTTTTTGAGTTTCTATTCGAATCTGTGCTCACCAAATTGTGATTCTAAAATGCCATAATAAACACTTTTGCTTACATTTCGGTGCCTCATCATTACTTTGTAAACAGAATAAACCCTGAGTAATGCTCAAATCATTTCACCCTGCTCAGTAACATAGCCATTGCCATAGCTCAACCATTATCCTCTCATCTGGGAATGAGTTCGCTACCTCTGATCTTTCTTTTATCCATTTAAGTCTCCATCGATACAGTTTCTTTCTAAAACACAGACTTTAATGTATTATTCCCCTCCTAAAAAAACTTTCTCTCAAGGGCTTTGTTTCCAAGGGCCTTATAAAGTCCAAACTCTCTATTCTAATATTCAAGGCTCTTCAAAATCTAGCCCCCACCATTTTTGACATACACTTCCTTGAAGCCACTTCCACTCTTATAAAACCTCACCCCCACCTAGCCTTCTCACCAAATTGCTCTTTGCTTTTGTTTGGCCTGTACTGTCTTCCCCAAAATTTTTCTGACAAAATACATTTGGGTTTGTTTCTTTTCTGAAGCCTTCTCTGGTTTATTCCTCTTTGATAGAATTAATACTTAAATTTATTCTTATTAATTGGGTGTGATAGCTCTTTCTTCATGTTGCCAACAAAGCATTCATTCCATTGTATGACTGCTATGCCTTGCCTGTTCACTTTGTTCATCTCTGAGTCCTGTAGGGCTGAGGAATGAACTATACACATAATATCTATGGCCTAGAACACAGTGAGAGATTAATAAATGTTTGTTGGGGGCGCCTGGGTGGCACAGCGGTTAAGCGCCTCCCTTCGGCTCAGGGCGTGATCCCGGCGTTATGGGATCGAGCCCCACATCAGGCTCTTCTGCTATGAGCCTGCTTCTTCCTCTCCCACTCCCCCTGCTTGTGTTCCCTCTCTCGCTGGCTGTCTCTACCTCTGTTGAATAAATAAATAAAATCTTAAAAAAAATGTTTGTTGCATTGTACTGAGTAAAGAAAAAAAAAAGATCTTTGGGAAATTATTTTTTATTCAATTAAAATTTTGTAAAATTACTTATTTTAATTTTTCTATCTCTTTTTGGCCATTTGCAGGATTCTCAAAATGTCAAATTTTTGTCACTTTCTGGTTACAATTTATTCACATTTTTTAATCACTCCTATGTGATTTGTAGACCCACTTGTAGATGGGCTTTGAACATTGATGCTCGGTTTAACTTCTTTCTTCCCTTAATATCTCGTTTTTAAAAGATGTTTCACTGCCAAGACAAGAGTAGCGACCGTTGGCTTAAAATCTCATCATATTTAATCCCGCACCTCCCACCCTCAGTAACAAAATATATTTCAGTCTTATTCTGACAAGAAAGTGTCTTTCCAATATGAAAACACTTGATAATCTTAGGTACAAGAAGGACATTGGCGTTTTTCTTCCTCTATGGAAGGCTGCTAAATCAGACAAATTAAAGCTAAGTGCTCTTTAACTTGCATAATGAAACAGGCAAGACTAGTGAGCATTGTAAAAAAAAAAATCCAAGACTTTTGTCTGCAATGGTGTTATCAGTATTATTCTGCTGGTCAGGGAATACAAGCAAAGAGAGGTTTTTTCCTCTGTCATGAATGCTGGCCAATCACAGCTGACCTGTTAAGAAACACCATTGGAATATCCCACCCCACATGCTCCAGAGGCAACAATGCAACCTCCCTGGGGCACCATTTTGGCATTCTCTGAATACAAGAAGCCAAATAGGCCTTTTAGCTATGTTTCATTTGTGTAGCCCAGCTGTTAGGTAGCAAAAAAACAAAAAAAAAACAACAAAAAAAAAAAAACATAAACATTGTCAAAATGAAAATAAGATGAGCAAAGAAAGGTACACAGTTTTTCCAGTAACGTGGATTTCTCTTTTTATATCTCATGTGCCATTTAGAATATATTACATTATTATATATGTATAAACGTGTGGATATCCTCTTTAGATTTCAATCTGGAGATAGTTATAATTGAAAATATTGGAAAATAGAATTGCTAAAAGTTCCTGGGTTGATATAAGGTACTTAGAAACTTTTTCAGATTTTAAAATACTCTCCAAAAAGTTTTTTTTTTTTTAAATAAGTGTCTAGATTGACTTGTTTTCAGAGATTACTCTGGTTTAAAAATAAATAGAAAGGATTATATTTCAGGAAGTGTTTCATTCAAAATAGCAAATTTCACAGATGATTTATTCCATAATGATAATGCATCTCCTGATGTTTATTAAATTAAGGAACTTGATAACCAGGAAACTATTATCAAAAACATGTCCTTAAACATTTGGCCAATAGCTAATAGTTCCTTAAAAAGTTTAAAGTAGCTGTTCATTCTGTATTCAGAAGTCACAGAGATAAATTTAAAAATCCTTCCCAATGAATTTTTTCACTACAGAATAACCCTGTTTACATTGAACCAGGCAAAAGATATGCACTATCAAGTGAAGGAAAACCATTTGAATGTATTAAGAATAAAATCTCTATCAACTCAGAACTCGATTCTATGATAAGGAGGATTGGATACCCAGCACAAGCAAACCTTTGGAGGAATTTTCTGTGGAGTGAAGATGGAGGATAGATCAGAATTCTAACCTCCACCCCAAGGGATAGAGCAGTTCTGCACATGGCAGAGAGTCAAAACTGGCAGCTGCGTGTTCCAGTCTGCAATTCTCTGCAGAAAATGGGCATCTGCCCCACTTTCAAAAAAGATTGAGACTAGGGGAAAGGAAGATTTTTGTTCTTCATTAGCTCAACAAAATGTGTTCTGTAATTTTTTTCATCCATTCGATGTGGACTTTTCAAAGAAATATATAAACTCATATTTAAATAAAAGAATAATATTTTAAAACACTCTTGAAAAAGCTTGGAATCTGAAGGACAAAACTGTAAGAAATTTAAGTAGGGGAAAAATGGAGAAAATCACGTTCTGCACACTTTCCTTTAGGTAACTCAAATTCAGTATTTGGATAAAGATAGATCAGTGGAGGGCTACCTAAGCTCATATCAGTGACTTTTTTTTCAAATTATTACAAGAAATATCATATGTAAATAATTCCTGTACTTTTGAAAACACTATTCACAAAGCTTCATATTCCAAATGACTTTTTTTTTAAGTAAGTGTTGGGGGGGGGGGGAAGCTACTGATAAATCTTGCCAAGTGCAGGAGGCCAATATAGCAACCAAATCAGTCATTGTGGTTAATATATTTGGTCTCAATATCCTCATTTTAACTTCCCTACTTTGTGCATTGTGTATATGTTCCTTTTAAAGGTGTTTTGAAACTTTCTGGAAATAAATATGAGTTTTTTTTTTAAAGAAGAAAGTACTCCAGGACAGAGTATAATAATTCTTCCTATAATGTAAGAGATGTGTTCAAATTAGGTCTTAGTATCCATTCATTTATATGTTAATTAAGTTCAGGCTGTATTTAATGTTCAGAGAGCAGAGTCAACTACATTGGACATACACTTCAAAAGAGTCCAAAGAGTTTGACTGCAACCAACATGGGTAACTTAAGTAAATTTCTATTTCAGAAAGTAAGTTTGTTCCCATTGACATTTTGTACCTTCATAATTTATAAGATATTCTTATGTTATTTAATAGATCCCTCCAGCTTTCTCTGAGGTAGTACCTCAATTTATTTCCCTGACACTTGCAGACTGATGACCTGGTCTGTGAATAGAAAAGCAAGGAGGAGAAAAGGAGTTGATTGGCAGTAGCCAAGACTGAGTCATATTTCAAGAGGTGAAAGAGCCACAATTACAGTCTTTAGTTACATGCCTCTCTCTGGTCAAAATATGGGATGGGATGACATGGCAGAGGCTGTTGCCCTCAGCAACCAGGTAGAACACTTTACCTAATCAGCTTGAAATTCCTACACTAGGGCTTAAGAGGCTGTGTAAGAGGTTGTTCATGTACTTTAGTAACATGAACAATATGGTGCCTAAGGAAAATTAAATGCATTTTTGGGGGGAAGGTGAGAAAAGCATCATGCTTTGTCTTTAATCCAGGAGATATTGGTTCATGGAGTGAAGAAAACAAAAACAAGACAAAGAGGAATAATAACTGTATTAGTATGCTCAGGCTGCAATAACAAAACACCATAGACTGGGTGGCTCAAACAACAAATTTTATTGCTCCGTGTTCTGGAGGCTGGGAAATCCAAGATCAAGGTGCCATCGGATTCAGTTTAGAGAACTCTCCCTCTGGCTTGCTGATAGCCACCTTCTTACTGTGCCTCCCATGTCAGAGAGGGAGAATGAGAGCTAGCTCTCTGGGGTCTCTTTCTTTCTTTTTTCTTTTTTTCTTTTTTTCTTTTTTTTTTTTTTTAGATTTTATTTATTTATTTGACAGAGACAGCCAGCTAGAGAAGGAAAACAAGCAGGGGGAGTGGGAGAGGAAGAAGCAGGCTCCAAGCGGAGAAGCCTGATGTGGGGCTCGATCCCGAAGCACCGGGATCACGCCCTGAGCCGAAGGCAGACGCCCAACAACTGCACCACCCAGGTGCCTCTGGGGTCTCTTTCTATAAGAACACTAATCCTATTATGTCAAGAACCCACCCTTACGATCTCATTTATCCATGATTACCTCCATAATGGCCAAATACAGGCATATTGGGGTTAAGGGCTTCAACACACAAATATTGGCAGGACACAATTTAGTGCATAGTAACAACAAAAAATTGTAAGAAATCAGTCATGAACATCACTAGAGAGCAAATCAAAGGAATGATAGAAGACTATAGCACAGTATGATTCAAAGGCTGTCCTTGGACCAGAAATATTGTCATCACTTGGGAGCTTGTTAGAGACACAAAATCTCAGGCCCCCTCCTTAGACCTACAGTTTCAGAATCTGCATTTTAACAAGATCTTCAGGTGACTTGTCTGTACATTGAGGTTGAAAAACATGGTTACAAAACTAAGCAAGAGTTAATTTGTCCATTGTCTTGGAACCTCTCCCATAACTGGAATTTGCAAAATTATTTATTGAAACAATGTTAATATTCTTAGGGGAAGCTTGGTCAGAAAATTCATTAGCATTATTTTTGCAATTGTAGGCAAAAGTTATCTCATTTTGTGAATAAAACCTGTGATAGACCATTAGATTCCTTGCCTAGAAAGTTGAGAAAAAAAAAATCCTCTTAGCCTGGACATAAACTAAAACTTTGGTTAATGTACCATTAGCTTAAAAACATGCTATTCATCTCTTACAAGTGCTCTGTGGTTAAAAAATGACATTATTTTTGAAATAACACTTTAAACTAGGCATATATTTTCTACAACATAGGGAGTGCAACATCACTTATAATGGAATTTTCAATTATGTAGCATTTCAAAGCAACTTTAAAAAAATTTATTCTGTAATGTCAAAAATGTAGAATTATGCCCACAAAGCTTAATATTTTGGCACAGTCTTAGAAGTGTTTATAAATCAAAAGCCCTTCTTATAACTGACATTTATAGGTCTCTACCATATTTTTCCTTATTATTCTGCCTGAACACAAAAATGGATGAAATATGCAACATATTACAATTTTCTTTGCCAATGAGAACGGAAAGATACACCCTTCTCTATCATTCTTCAAAATATTAGCATTAAGAGATCACTGAAAATAAAAATAGATAGTCTTTAGATTATATTTTGATGTGGACAGCCACTAAAAGTATGATATTCTCCATATAATAATTCACGATAATTTGAAGGACTCTGTGTTAATGTTAGCATGTATTCTGAGTTAATTTTAAAGTAAAACATTGAAATTTATTCCTGAAATCTTAATGAATGCCTCTTTAAAAAGCAATGTAGATTAATAATCATATGACTTGCATAATTATTAGCTCAACATCAACAAGTATACATCCATGTTGCTAAACCATGACTTTTTCTTAATTCGACTATATTTTGGTTAGTTAGTTTTACATCTGAGCGACAGTGCAGAGCAGGAGTAATTTGTATTTATACAGATCGTACAGAATACTGTACGAGATAAAGCATTAATACTATGTCAAAGATCTGCTAGCTTATGTATAATATAGCTCTAAGTAGGCAGATATTTTTGGAAGGGCCCATTGAGTCACTGAGCCATAGAGTTGCGTGGGGGAGGTGGCATCAACATGCCATCATATACTTCAGGGGATTGTACAGCACAAAGCACAATGTTGAATCCCTCAGAAGTGTGATTATTTCACGAAAACCACACCCCACTGAGCTGCCTTATTGCTGTTATAAAAAATCTTTATTATAGGAAGCTCTTTTGTGCTGTAAGAAGATGAATTCCACACTTTAGAATGTTAAACAGCAGTTTCAGCAGAGTTCTGTGGTTCACACAGATTAATCTACCCCTTTGGAATATTCATGATTCAATCAGAATGCTCTTTAAATCTCGGCAATTTTACCATTGTAAAATAAACTAGGTACATTCTGATGAAACAGCCTGTGCCTAGCAAATGCCTTCATTAATTTTTTTAAAAGTATTTTATGGATTCTGTTACTATCAAAGAACATCTCTCTATGAGAGCAGATTCAATCCCACTAAAACAAAATTGGTATTATTGAAAAACTTGGTACTTGAGAAAAACAGGATAAAACCAAAACATTATGAGGCAAAGTGCATTGACAATGCAAATCAAATGCACACGGTTTAATTATAATTGTGTATTAACTGAAGAACTGGGGATTATAAATGATGTGTCTCTGGTGAAGAGTTCAGCTGAATACATTACATATTCATTAGTTTTCCATTTTTATTCACTAAATGTCCAGTTTTCTCTCCTACGCACTTGGCATTGTGCCTTCATGACTGAAATGAATATTTTCAATTTATATATATTAAAGGACAACAAAGTATTAAGTATAACACATTTATTTCCACTAAACTGCATATTTTTATCTGATTTGCAACTTGTGTTGGTTTTGTACAATGACAGAACATTCTATGATGACTATTCAAAGATTAGATTTGGAAAGTGTTGAAGAGTCAGTCCCTCAAGACTCTCAGTCTTGCAGATGAAGAAGTGTGTGTGTTGGGGGGGGGGTAAGGGGGGCGTCAACCCACTGTAGTCGGTGACTCCACCCCAGATCCCACCCTTAACTGTGATATAATCAGGAAGAAGCCAGGCATAAAACTTTTATTTCAGCAAAATTTACAGACACCGTCAACTGATCCGTTTCCAATAAAAAATCATTGTAGTTATTGGACATTATATGTGTGGGGAAGGGAAGTAGGAAAGGGCATTTCAGGTGAACTTTTCAGTTTTAAGTAGATGGTTCTCATTGTACAAACTATTTCTAACACATTTATTCTTATTTGGCACCATCTTTCCAAGGACTGCCTCTGATTTGGCTCAGTTGTTGAAATTTAAGTACAGTTTGTATTTGTATCTCTGAAAGAAAAGTTGTTAAGGGGGACAATAAAATATCTCTGCTTTGGTTCAGATGTTCCAATGTGAACATCTTCACAGTGAAAATTGGGGAATTTAAAAACTAAGTCATTACTATTGATTAAGATACATGTATTAATTATGATTATATTTATATTTCATTATGACTTAAAAGCAACTGGCTTAACTAATATATTACATTCATTAGCAACTATTTTAACAAATATGTCACATATTTTCTAGGCTTACTTTGATATGTTTCCTAAAGAAAACTTGATCCTATTTCCTAAAATGATAGTTTTCTAGAATGCTTTAAGATCTTTCATAAGCTAAAAAGTGATCATACTTCACAAAAACGGAAAATAAAAGGACTCAAATTAATACATTTGGTAATTGCTGATCTCAATGTGCTGGTTATGAACTGAAATTCTTCAGACATTTCTTCTCTAAAACCAGTTTGATAGAGTTGATTGACTGCCTGTAAATTGAATACGACTTGATCTGTTGAATCAGTTAAACTCAAGTGCACAGGGAATTATTTTTTGTGTTTGCCTTTTTTTCTAGGGAAGGTTATGATTAATATAATGAAACTCCTTGATATGAAATGCATAGTTTTATTAAACTATCATCAGACAGCAAAAGAAGGGAAAAACTGGACCGAGATGGAACTTTTTGGAACCCTCCTAAATGGTTTACTTCTTACTTATGCCTTTGATTAGTTTATCGAATTTATTTACATGTGAGCTTTAGAGAATGGTAAACATGTCATGAGGGACAACAGCAGAGAAATCACCTGGTCAGATTAAGTAAATCACACTCTGGACTAGGCTTTGTACCCTATCAAAGACTAGCCATGGTAAGAAATATGGAGACTTTCTTATAAGGGAAACCGTTTAAAAGGATGAACAGGATTAGTGAAAAATCTCTCACATCTAGAAGAAATGGACTCATGCTGGTTGCTTTATAACAAATACACTGATGGAAGGGTGGGGTGACTGGTACCACTTATCCATGAGGGGCACACTTCTCCGTACATCATCTAATGCTGTCAATGTCCTGCACTAAATGTGGTGCTTCCTTCAAATTAAAGCCCTTGAGCTTTATTATTGAGTTCATTAAAGCTCAGGAACTTACTTCAAGAAGACATTTTCCTGTTTAGGTGCTAGAGCAATTAAGAATTTTAAGTTCTGTGATTGGAAACATTTTCATGAAAAGAAGATGGGAAAAAAGACAGACTGCAGGAAAATCAACAGAGAATTCTGTCCTGTGAATGCAGATCACAAGAAGAAAAGGCGAGGAAAGAACTAGGTTTTAATTGTGTCTATTCCAGACAAAGACAGATTGCCTTGGGTATTTAGGAAAGCCACAATATAGCAGCATATTGGTGCGCCTCACTCAGGCTTGCCATCTTAAAATGGGCACTAACACCTCCTCTCTCTCCTTCACAGGCCTAGACAGCAGCAGGCACTCCTGACATTTCCTTCTACCTCAGGGGCTTGTTGCTGGGAAAATTTATGGTTCCTTCTTCTGGAATTCTAGGGTCCTATGCTACGCAAGAAAATGATAAACCAATTGGGGGAAATTTATCTGTATCTGAAAACAAATTGACATTAGCTCCCCAGTGTATTATTTGCATTTTAATGGCCACTTTATATGAGATAATTAAAGTGGGAAAGAATGCTGGTCATTTCAGATACCTAAATAGCTCCATTCTGGGATTAGAAGACATCCTCAGAGAAACCTAGTAGGTATCAATCTGCTTGTCTGTACAAAGAGCTAGTCTGGTAGGAAATGCTTATTGGCCTCAGGTCAATGCTATGATTTACATGAAAAATCTAATATTAGTGTATTAAGGCAAATTTTACTTTCACCTAAGACTATCTTTTTAGTGTAGAAATCTGTTTTGGAATCCCTAGCTGTCTCAGAAGACTCACCGTTGCTTTATTGTTGTTATTACTTGGTTCACAAATATTTACTCTCACATTATTGATGATATCTAATCAGTCAGGATGATAAAACTCAGCAGAAGGAATTAAGTGGGAAGTGGGGGGCATAAAAGGGGAGAGAATTGAATAAGAAGGAAAGGCAAAATTGGAAAAAATCTGGCAAAAAGGAGAGAGTATTGTACAGTTTCTGGTCTTTGTCATCTGTATGTAGTGAAGTAGTTAGGTCTTGGATTTTGCCTGAGGCATTTGGGATTAGCCTCAGTTTTCCCATCTATGAAGATAATAAGTACTTTGACAATATCATGGGGTTGTCATACAGAACCACTAAAGTGCAAACTCCAGTATTCAAATAGCCTTTTTATCTAATCAGTGTATCTTTCACTTAACATGGGCTTCATATTTTAGGCACTTAATAATTGTTTACTGACTTAAAGATAAGCTTCACAATCAAATGAAGATAAGGTTGCCAACTAGCTTGCACTGAGAGCTACACCAGGTAAGAAATATACCTAAATTTGCCTCCAAGATACTAAAAGGACTTAATTTCACAGTCACAAGAGTTTGACCCTCTCAGGGTCAAATATAATATACTTCATATTTGTATATTATTGTATTTTTTCTCAGAGATACATAATCATACTTTCCTTTTACTCTTATAAAAATCTCTTTGAAGTATATTAGGAAGCTAATGTTATCTCCACTTTACAGGAGATAACACACCCACCACCCCCTGTATTATGACAAGCTTCCTTACATACTTACAGGTTCTCAAAATATTTTTTTCAATTCCTATTTTCATATGTGTTACAACCTTTCTAAAATCCTCATTTTATGTAATGGATTCTGTAGTAACGCTTGCATGGTATGGGAGAAAACCAAGTTTGGCTGGTTAATTTTTCCTGCAATGTTAAAAACTCAGTCCCTAGCCTGGAGCTACATATCCTGGTCTGAAATCCCATGACTCCTTGTCCCAAGCTTCCTCTTACTGATTTGGCTGTTTGGTTTTTGTGGTGATTGTGGCGGTTCACAATCTCTTTGATACTCTTCCCTTCGGGAGACGGAGGCCTGAATATGGCTGAACTTAAGGACTTGTTTCTAATAAATAAAATAAAGCAAAATGATCAGAGAGAATATGTCTTAAAAACATACTATGGCTTCCTTCTTGGTTACTCTGTCTCTCTCTCTCTTCAAATACTTGCTTTTGGGAAAGCTAGCTTACCAATGAAGGGGCCAACGTGACAAGAAACTGAGGCCTCCTGCCAGTAGCTTTCTGAGTGAGCCATTCAAGCCTTCAGACTGGAACACAAGCCAACATTTGATTGCAACTTAATGAGAAACCATAAGCCAGAATCACCTAGCTAAGTCGTTCTCAAATTTCAGTGCCATGAATTGATGAGAAAATATTTGGTTGATAATTCACTACTCAGTAATAGTAAATGCTGTATTTTTTGAACATTTTTGTTTCCATAGTAGGAGAACACAGGCTGACAAAATCATTTGGTCATGCTGGTTGAAATTCTGGGCATAACAGAATACACAGTAAAATGTATGAATCATAAATGTATGGCTGAATTCAATTTGATATATATACACACACACGCACATACATACATGTGCTTATATTTCTAATGTATCATTTGTTTATACCTTTGCTCAATTGTTTAAATAATTGCTACTCATAACACTCTGAATGCTTAAAAGATGACATTGATTCTTCATTTAAGGATATTCATAAGTATTGAAGTCAATTAAATAGGATATGATCATGTTTCTTTCAAAGTGTCACTGGAGAAGTTCCCAGATGGAATGAAAACTGAGAAAAAAAATTAAACTCATTCTTCTTTCTAAATGCATCTTACTGAATTATTGAACTATACATATGCACACATATGTACATATATGGAGACATATAGTGTGTGTGTATATCTGTTTGTGTGTAATATGTATGCATGGTGTATATCAACTATATGATATTATAAAAAGTTACTTCATCAATTCCATTTCTGTATTTATAAAATGAATGCTATTATTACTACACCATAGAGTTATTATGAAGATGAAGATAAAAATGCCATTATGTATCTCCAATGCCAAGCATAGTGCCTTATTCATAGAAATCACTCATAAAGTATCAATTCCCTTTTCTCCTTTTCTACCTTTCTTCTTTGTTTCTTATCTGTAGCTAATTAGTGCCACAGAACTAATTGAAAAGGAAAGAAGTGTAATAGGCTCCACAAACAATAGTTGAAACCCATGTGAAGTTTAGGTAGTTTTATATGTGTACATTATCACAATTTTTTTTTTCTGGAGAAAGCAAGAAGGGTTTTATCTTTGAATGTAAAACTGGTCTTTAACCATCTTTTATTCCTCCTTGATAGAAATCGTTTTGTAATTTAGGTGGTCAAAGCCTAGAAATGAAATGTTAACATGGATTAACTCTTGTTTTCCTATAACATTCATATCCCACACAATTGTTCCAGTAGAATGCTACCACATTTCATTGGTTTTGCTCTTTGTTTAAAAAGAGGTATTTTTAAAAATCAATAATACTCAACTTGAAGGGACTGTTCTTTTATTTTTAAAAGTTATGTTTACTTACACTGGATGAAACAAAGGAATAGTCCTATAATTGACTATTTTCTGGACTTCAGACCTGAGTCTCTCTGTCTTAAGCCAAAGACAAGTTATTGGAAGCCTGCTGTGGGCTCAGACAATTAATGGAGCAAGGAGATGAGAACAGGAAGAACAGCAGCAGCTCATAAGAACAGCTGGTGAATCTGTTCCTGCTGTGACAAATAATTTGTCATCTCTCCTTCTGTCTTTGCATCTCTTACCCTAAATTTAAAGCCCAGTGAACAATATTTGATTGACCAAGCTGAGGTCAGGTATCCTCTCTTGGCCGTACTGAAATGGTGAGAGAAAATGAATATAGCCCTCGTGGCTGCTACCATGGTTGGCAAATACTTGAGTTTACTCTCACAACAAAATTATACTTGATGGAGAGCAACAATTCCCCAAATTAGGAAAGACAAAGGTAGGTGGTCTGGCAAAAATGACTAAGTTCTTTTGTCATGTCTTGACAAACTAATTTGAAAGGAAGAGAACTTGTACATGCCAATGAGATTACAGAAATGGGGAGGGGGCATGATAAGATGGGAGAGTAAAATTTTATAATTATATGAATATTAATATCTCATGTTTGGTTAAAACACTGATAATAACAGTAAATATACAAATTGGAAACATTTTTAAATTACAATAGGGAATGTAAACATAGAATAACTAGAAAATACTAAAATCTTTGTCAAAAATTGTTTATTTAAAAATATAATGTAAATAAAAACATTATGCAATAATAATGTATTTATCTAACTTTGCACATTAAATCATAATTAACTAAGAAATGCTATAATCAAGTGGCTAAAAATACAAAGGGGATAAAGCTATATCTTTTCTCTTAAAAAAGATTATGACCTGAGAAATTCAGCCTAAGATTACCATCTTATGTTGGATAATCTAATTAAAAACAACCCACTCCCGAACAATTAATCCTAGGAGCTAAGGCAGATTTTTATCACTTTATAGTGTTCAACCCAAAATGAATGCTTCAAATAGCCAATCTCACACTTGCTTAATCTACTAGGTGAGCTGAAACTTGAAAATCCTTATCTTCTTGATTCTTATCAATGAGGTGGGGGGTGGTGATATAACAAGTTAAAAACATAGTTAAAAATGCCTGGTTTTCTTGTTGTTTTGGTGACAGGATTATATGTCTACTCTCTATAAATACAGGAAAACAAATGAGTAATAAAAGATGATTTCAGTATAGATGCTAATTACTTGTACTTAAACACACAAATGGAACTCTATCCTTCATTCCCCCACAAAGCATTTTAACAAGCAGTTATTGAATTTATGTAGTTTTGTATCCTGAATTCTCTGCCTGGAAGAGACAAATTCGAAATATAATATTCTCTTACGAGTATATTATTGGAAAGTGGATTTCTGACATAACCAGGAATTTTACGAATGGAACTCATACAAGTGATACAACAAATCGGAGAATAAAAAGTTGAACAAAATTTTATTTTGGCACTTATATGTAAAAGTACGTATTTTTTTGTATATTTATATATAAAATTATACAATTATACATAATTAAAATGGTAAGACTTTCCATCTGAAGCTGCTTAGCATTTTGGAAATTATCTTATTTGCCAAGCAATACTACTCTGTACAATATATGCCATTAGGTATGTACCCAAGTTAGCTTTTTTTTTTTAAAGATTTTATTTATTTATTTGACAGGGAGAGAGACAGTCAGTGGGAGAGGGAACACAAGCAGGGGGAGTAGGAGAGGAAGAAACAGGCTCCCAGCGGAGGAGCCTGATGTGGTGCTTGATCCCAGAATGCCAGGATCACACCCTGAGCCGAAGGCTGAAGCTTAACCACTGAGCCACCCAGGTGCCCCCCTAGTTAGCTTTGTTTTTCCTCTAACTACTTTTGTTACTTGTTATCTCTATTAAGTTTTGAGAGCAATAACAGGTATGAAATTTAAATGACTGAGAAATACTTCCTTCTTCTAGTAACCAGGCCATTACCTCTTTCTGCTCTCTTTGTCAGTGTCTCTGTCAAGAAAACTGGTGATATGCAGAATAACATGGGACTGTCCAAAGATGCATCTCCTTTTTCATTATTTCACACTCTTTACAATTCTATTTCACACTTTTTTTTAAAAAAAGTATATTACCCTGGCAATGTCACTATTTACCTGTCCATTATGGTGCAGTGGAACAGATGTAGCTATGTGGAATAATAGGTTAAGACCCTTTTGTATGCTGAGCTTGCAAGACTAAATTCTCTAGCACATAGAATGCATTATGTTCATCTTGCCCTTTAAACTACTGAAAAGAGGTTTTAGTACAGTTGCAAAAAATCAACTATTAAGAAAGAACTTGTGGAACATCAACTACAGTTTCTGTATTACATGCAATAAGAACTACTAAGTATTCGAATACTCAAGTAGCAGAGAACTACAAATTGTCTGCTATGTACCATCATTACCAATATGTCCATTCAAGCTAGTGATATTTAATTAGCTAATATGTAAATCTAGCTCAATTTTATTAACGTAAACCAATTCACTATAATGAAGCATACAATTACATGTTTCTATCAACTGTCAAAATATTCTGCAACAAATTATGAAATCTCTTGCTACTTTATGAGGTTTATTACGGAAGTTTCATAATACATGTCTTTTCTGAACAAATACATAACATAGATACACTAACTGATAAATTGCTTTTTTCATGTTTGACTTAGTATTTTCTTAAGGCATTAAGAAAGTAGTTTATATATTTGTAACCAATACAATTAGATCAGCCTAAGTGTATTTCTAATTCTTTCCTGTATATTGCTCTTCATCTTTCTGCCTGGAATGTCTCCTGCTTTAATGCTAATGGCGGAATCCTCTCTAGTGTTGAGACCCAACTCAAATCATGTCTATTTTAGGAAGTGACATTGCTTGTCACCTGGAACTCCTCTTACTGACACTTGAGTCTCATCCAATGGTGGTTTTCCATCATTGATTGAAAACACAAATGCCCGAGATGTATCCTAGATCTACTTAATCACAGTCAATGAAGGCGGCTAAATTTTTACAAGTTCCTAAAGTAGTTCTGATGAACATCAAAGTGTGAGAACAATTGCTCTATGCTTTATTTGCAAATCTGGTATCTTACTATTCTTGGCTTTGTTTTACAGTCATTTATATTATGTATCTTTGATTTTCTTAAAAGTAGCTTTTGAGGGTGGAATCTGTGTTCACTATTCTCTTTATAGCTCTTATAGTACATGGTAGGTGTTACATAAATGTGTTGAATAAAAGTATTGAGCAAATGGAGAGATGAATGAGCTCCAGGGTGATTTCTAACAACATAAAAGTTGCATTTCAGAATGTTTTAAATTATCTTGTTAACAATAATTTTGCAAATTGCCTAGAATTTTTCTAATGTTAGGGCCACAGGTAGTAAGCAATGGGAGAAATGCATTAGTTAACATCTACCTGATGACCAAAGCTAGTGGTATTTTAATTTGGTTCTAAAGCAGAGATAACAAGGAGAGTTCATCTTATGTTCACCTCTGATTATTAGTGGCTACTTGGTGTTCTGGGTTGAGAGGAAAAAATCTGAGGCTGTCTATAAATTCAGTATAAAGTAGTCCTATGTACCTTGATAATGCGTTTGGCTAAGGGAAAGAGATGTCATGGAATGTATGCTAAGAATGTGCCATCCTTATATTCTTTAAAAGATTAGAGTGTCCTTTGGGTGTTGTAAATAAAAAGGCACAATTCCATCAGCCATCACAAATTCAAATGCCTGCAGGGACCACGAAGGTAAATACAAGTAAGTAAAGTAGCTCTGAAGCGGACTGGGCTAACTGGAGGGCAATTCTAAAGAGCTATCAAGCACCTAGCCCTGGCTGGTCAATTGTATTCCAAATCTACAGTCTACAAATCCAGTGTTATTAGATAGTAGGAGCCCCAAAACAAGATTTCTCTGGGTAAATTTCCTGATTTCCGAATGTTTTCAACCAACTCAATTTATACACACACACACACACAGAGTAAATAAATAAATGTAGGCCAAATAAATAATTACTTTTTACACCTTGTAAACTTATTTAGATTCTTTGTCTGTCTTTGCCTACTTCTAGCTCTCTCTTTCTCTTTCCTGGATGTTCCAAAATGATTTAGACAGTTAGAATCAATCGCTAAAGATTCAATCCTTCATTCTTTATAAAGGGAACCTCCATGGTGAACTCCTGACACTGTCTTTGTCCCAGAAAAGACAGCTTCAAACAGCCCTTTGTTGGCTATTTTGTTTGAAGGTGGTGGATCTCCATACCTTATACAGACCTTCTTAAGGTGAATGAATGAACTGGAGCATCAAAAGAAAGGATCAAATATTCTTTTAAATTTTAAGAGTCTCAGCTAATGTAATTACAGTTCTTTTAAGGTTAAAATGTGTTTTGTCTTAATAAAAGTAGATAAACAAATAGGAAGAAATTGGGAAGAAATGCATATTAAAAACAAAAAACAAAACCAAAGAAACTTCCAAATGTTTTGGGTTCACTTTGAATTAAGTACTATTTGAATTACTACAAACCAGTTAGGGGAAATCATTCTTATCATGACCAGTATTTTGCCTTGCAGCTTGCCTTCTCCCAGAACTCCCTACCACACGGTTAAACAGCTGCACAAGCAAATTCTCTAATACCTGGTCACAATGTTGAGTTGACATACTTACAATCACAGAA